>NC_060120.1:675959662-676260852 GCF_021461395.2 Schistocerca americana | reverse complement strand
GTCTTCAGTCAGTATCATGTAGACGGCTGCCCAAGTAGTAAAGCCGACACATTAGCTGAGCGTGGTCGATCAGGGCACTGGCTACGTCCTGTAATAAATAGAAAAAAAAGTGAGTAATGATTTCATCGATGAAATTTCAGAGGCGTCGTGCGACATCCGCACAGAAATGATGAGGAGAAACGACGAGGAAACAGATAACACGACAAAAAGGTGGCTCAGCGTCTTCGGTGAGAGTAACAGTAAAAAAAAATTAAAAAGTGAGGAAAGGTTTCATTGAAGAATTGTGAGAGATGTTCTGCGACGTCTGCACAGAAATACAGAAGCAAATCGACCACAAACAGAAAGAAAAAGAGAAAGAGCGCTCTGGGTAAAATTTCACGTTATTACCCCCGAGTTCGGGAGTTCAACTCCGTGTCGAAATGCAACGCTTTTATTTTCTAATTTTGATTTTTGGAAATTTGTGGTAAGGTCTTATGGGACCTACACATTACTTAATCTAACTTAAACTAACTTACTCTATGGACAACACACACACCCATGCTCCAGGGAGGACTCGAACCTCCGACGGCGGAAGCCGCACGGACCGTGACAAAGCGCCCCAGACCGCGCGGCTACCCCACGAGACTCTAATTTTGATCTTCCCAATAGAGGCATATTATACACTGTTCTTGAAAGATACATATCCTACAATTACAGTTTCTTTACCGTGGAACATAATTATTTGTCAGAAATATTCATGAAGAATAATATTCCGTTAAAAAATAAATTACTTTTGATAGGACCGAAATGACTATAATACTTATGGCTCTCAGCACTATGGGACTTAACATCTGAGGTCAGCAGTCCTCTAGAACTTAGAACTACTTAAACCTAACTAACCTAAGGACGTCACACACATTCATGCCCGAGGCAGGATTCGAACCTGCAACCGTAGCGGTCGCGCGGTTCCAGACTGAAGCGCCTACAACCGCTCGGACACACCGGCCGGCTATAATACTTATCAACTAGTGTTAACTTACATACTACAATCAGTAAGAACGGTCAGTGGTAATATTTTAAATACGCTGTCAGTACAGCATGTCATTCATAAAATGTGCATAATATTCAGAGCAGATGTTCCCAGCGTCCTCGAGGCATCTCCAAATATTTAGCGAATCTTCGCAGCCGCTACAAGGGTAGCTTGCAAACACATTATCATCACACATCATCGGTAATGTAGAATTCCTTCAAGTCAACAAAAAACTAAATCCAGAGGAGCTATGTCAGGCGAAGGTGGAGGCCATAAAACAGAACCTTCACGACTGATCCGTTTCCCAAGAAATACTCTACTACAATATCGACGCGTATTTTCTTCCAAAATCTGTAAATTCGCCGTCATGTTGAAACCACAACTTCCGCCGAACAAAAAGTCGAATATCTGCTAGTGATGCTTGCAAAAATTTTGCCAGAAATTCATGATACCTTCGCTCAAGCAACGGGTGAGACACCATTTAAGGACACTGTCTCCCAGAATTCTAGACCATAATTTTAGTCTACAATGGTGGCAGTTGCTCATACTGAAGATGCCGTCACGTGGGAATGCAGTTTTATCATATCATATAACAATTTTTATGAAGTCATCATTGGCGGCTTCCTGCTGCTCTTGGAACCATTCACAAAACTCCAGGATGGTGGTGTTTCGTTAAGGGATAACGATACGGGTACAGCTCTTCAACGTGCATTACAACGACCACGTACTGCGAGACATGTAGTTGCCTCGCTTCCTCACTCGTATTTCTCTTGGGGCCTTGGTGTATAGCTTCTAGAAGGGCTTCTCCGTCAGCTGGAGTACGGTTAGTTAGTGGACGACCTCTGTTCAGTGATGATCTCTCGAAGGCGTGGCTCCAGACAACGGAATTTTTTTTTCTAGATAACGTCGACCAGAGTACCTAAATGGCATATCCGTGAACATCCATGTTATTAAGTGCAGCAAGAGACAAAAGCAGTTAAGATAAGAGCAATAGTGTACAGTGGAGTATACACTAACTGTGCGTTAGTTTGCTCGCAACTGTTCCCTATCTTGGGAAAAGCGTATGTAAATACGTCATTCGTCGAACTGGCCGCTGCTGCTAAAGCGCAGCCTGTTTCTGGAGACCTCTTTGCATACTGTGTTATGAAGATCATCTTCAAATTTTTTTAAACAGAACTTTAAGTAGCAGAGCATTCCTTGACAAAATTAATGGTGTAAGGAATTTCAGATTTTGGGAGTGCATTTGGAGAAACAGAATGATGATGCACTAGTAGCGGTTCGCGAAAGGAGTCGCGTAGTGAATGATGTTCTGAGCCAGTCTGTCAACAGGTAGGCGGCTGCTTGTGTGATTCACGACTTGTAAAATCGCAGCTTTTGTCCTGCATTATTGAGCCCGAAAAAGATTTAAATTGCGTTGTCTCCCCAGTAATAACGCAGAGATTTTTCCAGGTATCCATCGTTGTAGGCAATAATAATAATAAAAATCATAATACACTCCTGGAAATGGAAAAAAGAACACATTGACACCGGTGTGTCAGACCCACCATACTTGCTCCGGACACTGCGAGAGGGCTGTACAAGCAATGATCACACGCACTGCACAGCGGACACACCAGGAACCGCGGTGTTGGCCGTCGAATGGCGCTAGCTGCGCAGCATTTGTGCACCGCCGCCGTCAGTGTCAGCCAGTTTGCCGTGGCATACGGAGCTCCATCGCAGTCTTTAACACTGGTAGCATGCCGCGACAGCGTGGACGTGAACCGTATGTGCAGTTGACGGACTTTGAGCGAGGGCGTATAGTGGGCATGCGGGAGGCCGGGTGGACGTACCGCCGAATTGCTCAACACGTGGGGCGTGAGGTCTCCACAGTACATCGATGTTGTCGCCAGTGGTCGGCGGAAGGTGCACGTGCCCGTCGACCTGGGACCGGACCGCAGCGACGCACGGATGCACGCCAAGACCGTAGGATCCTACGCAGTGCCGTAGGGGACCGCACCACCACTTCCCAGCAAATTAGGGACACTGTTGCTCCTGGGGTATCGGCGAGGACCATTCGCAACCGTCCCCATGAAGCTGGGCTACGGTCCCGCACACCGTTAGGCCGTCTTCCGCTCACGCCCCAACATCGTGCAGCCCGCCTCCAGTGGTGTCGCGACAGGCGTGAATGGAGGGACGAATGGAGACGTGTCGTCTTCAGCGATGAGAGTCGCTTCTGCCTTGGTGCCAATGATGGTCGTATGCGTGTTTGGCGCCGTGCAGGTGAGCGCCACAATCAGGACTGCATACGACCGAGGCACACAGGGCCAACACCCGGCATCATGGTGTGGGGAGCGATCTCCTACACTGGCCGTACACCACTGGTGATCGTCGAGGGGACACTGAATAGTGCACGGTACATACAAACCGTCATCGAACCCATCGTTCTACCATTCCTAGACCGGCAAGGGAACTTGCTGTTCCAACAGGACAATGCACGTCCGCATGTATCCCGTGCCACCCAACGTGCTCTAGAAGGTGTAAGTCAACTACCCTGGCCAGCAAGATCTCCGGATCTGTCCCCCAATGAGCATGTTTGGGACTGGATGAAGCATCGTCTCACGCGGTCTGCACGTCCAGCACGAACGCTGGTCCAACTGAGGCGCCAGGTGGAAATGGCATGGCAAGCCGTTCCACAGGACTACATCCAGCATCTCTACGATCGTCTCCATGGGAGAATAGCAGCCTGCATTGCTGCGAAAGGTGGATATACACTGTACTAGTGCCGACATTGTGCATGCTCTGTTGCCTGTGTCTATGCGCCTGTGGTTCTGTCAGTGTGATCATGTGATGTATCTGACCCCAGGAATGTGTCAATAAAGTTTCCCCTTCCTGGGACAATGAATTCACGGTGTTCTTATTTCAATTTCCAGGAGTGTAGATTCATAGCTGAAAGTTATAATTAATAATTATACTATGATGACAGTAAGAATAGTAACACAAGGGTAATAACTTGTGAGGCGAGCTGGTTACTCTACTGGGGATGCAGTGTTATAGTGAAATATAACGGCATGATGGCATGAAAGTGCTAAGTAAGATGGTACCAATCGATAGAACCGGTGGCAAGAGGGTATAACAGAAGGCGGGTTCGAACGTAGCTGATGAAGTACTGTGAAATAAAGAACTTTGCGATGTCGATATACGATTTGAATGGTTGCAGGAAAGCTACCAACGCTGAAAGACGCGGGGATAGGACAAGGACGAGAGGGCTGGAGTCGGTTTTTCTATTTTTACTTTGGAAGGAAGGGATATAAGCTGAAAAAAAGCGAGTCATCGCTGGTAATGGACCGGAACGCATGGAGGGGTGTAGTGCATGGCTAACAGAGGAATCGTTTAAAGGCAGAATACATCCTAAAAGTGGAATAATGAAGACAGTTGTACGTCATTGATGTGGTAGCATTAAATAATTACTCTTGTTCTGTATACACCTGCTGGAATACTGTGTATTTATTAAGAAGCTGGACACCTTATTCTGCAGTGTACATTTACTAAATTTAAGAACAAAATCTACATGTAGACCCGAAATCGAACTATTTATAACTCAAAACAGCGCACTGCAGCAACTGGGTAGTGCAGCTATACAGTACTGAATGAATATAGCTGTCGTAAATATGTTTACAGTGTTGCCAAATTGCCTTTATTTGACCGCAAATTCACGTATATTCGACAATAGAAATCGCTTGCAACAGCTAGCAAAACCATTCAGCTCGGAGTCACTTGGCACCATGATTCAAGGTGGATGTATAGGCGGCAGTCAAATGAAGACGAAACAGCTGGGAACTGAAAAACTGACCAAGTGTGAGTAGGATTCGCGCGCGGAGGGTTTCGTACAAACGCAATTATGGATACAGATAGTTCATCCATCCCGGGATCGATTTTTCCCTCTTATCGACATAGATACTTGTAACATATCAGTCCCAGGAATTTCAAGACCGTATCACAATGTCTACAGTGGTTCCTGAGACTAGCCTTAGCATACAAAAAGAAGCTATCAGGGGACTTCAGTTTTTATTTATAGCAGAAAAGATTTAATGAAATATTTTATGCTATTGGCGGATGATGACTGCAAGTTCTAACGGTAAAAAATATTTTATGTGTGATATAATTACAATTTAACAAATTTCGAATTTTTGTCTCTTACCTATACTGTGAAACCCCGCTTCTAGCCAAATTTCATAATTCTAGGTCAACGGGAAGTACCACATATGTTTTGGTTTGTCATGTAAATGGCTGTATATTTTTTGCATTGAATTGACTTACAAGCTTAAATGTTTTACACCTCCAAGAGACCGTAGTCCTCATTATGTGACATAAATCTGAACTCGAGAGGCCTGCCCGTTCCTGAGAAAAAAGAGCTCTTAACAGTCGGGCGGACATACAGACAGAAAGAGAGACAGACGAAAATTAGAGAGATCCTAAAGGGGATCCATTTTTACCGGTTGAGGTACGGAACCCTAAAGAGTAATTAAACTGCTTATTATTTCAAAGGTAATCTCCATAACTGTTAATAGATTCATGCCACTGTGAGACAAGCTGGTCAATCACTTCAAGGAAAAATATTGCGGTTGCTGCCTACCTGTTGTTAAGATTATGTCGACTTTGCTGCAGACTTTGCCACAGTCCAATGTCAGTGTTGACGGGCCCAGGCTAGGAGTAGTGCAGTCATCAAGGGTACAAGAGTGGGCCTTCGGCTCCGAAAGCCCATTTCGATGGTGTTTCTTTGAAAGGTTCACACTCTGACATTTGATCATAGCCCAGGATTGAAATCTGCAGCAGTTTGCGGAAGGGTTGCACTTCTGTCATGTTGAACGATTCTCTGCAGTCGTCGTTGGTTCCGTTCTTGCAGCATTTTTTTCCGGTCGCAGCGATTTCTGAGATTTGATGTTTTACTGGATTCCTGATATTCGCGGTACACTCGTGCAATGGTCACACGAGAAAATCTCCATTTCATCGCTACCTCGGAGATGTTATGTCCCATTGCTCATGCGCCGACTATAACAACAGTTTCAAACTCCTTAAATCTTGATAATCTGCCATTATAGCAGCAGCAACCTATCTAACAACTGCTCCAGACACTTGTTGTCTTATATAGGTGTTGTCAACCGCAGCGTCGTTCAAATGGTTCAAATGGCTCTCAGCACTATGGGACTTAACTCCTGAGGTCATCAGTTCCCTAGAACTTAGAACTACTTAAACCTAACTAACATAAGGACATCACACACATCCACGCCCGAGGCAGGATTCGAACCTGCGACCGTAGCGGTCGCGCGGTTCCAGACTCTAGCGCCCAGAACCGCTCGGCCACCGCAGCGCCGTATTCTGTCTGTTTACATATCTCTGTACTTGAATACGCATGCTTATACCAGTATCTTTGGCCCTTATGTGTAGAATAGCTGTTCGAGCGTGATGTTGATGGAAAGAAGCGCAGCAAAACAGTCCTTTGAACTGACTTACTAGTTACGAAGTAGAAAACGTTTTTGTAAGTATCATAATAACGGACCAGTGTTTGTGAAAATTTGAATAACAAGAAGAAGAGGTGTGACTGAAAAGAAATTTGAATCACAAGTTAGGAATGTGACAACGCACAAATGGAATATGAGAACCCACAAATTATTAGGAATTCAAAACGGTTTGCAAGTTTCGACTCTGAGAATCCAGAATGTTGTAAAGCATCTAAGTGTTTAAGTAGAGTCAGTTAATTCCATATATCGCTATCATGATTATGAAATTACGTGGAAAAATAAGGGTAGAGGTTATAAAAGCTTGAGCCCAGTCTGTGACTTCATTCTGGTTATTTATAGATTTGTACACAGCGCAGAAGCTGAGATTAAAAAAAAAAAAAAAAACGTGTTTTGAATGCGGGATGATATGGTGCATGGTCTAATACAGTCTGCTCTTTGTATTCTATTGCCGACCGTATTTTAAAAACTGCAAACTAGATTAGCAATAAAAGTGACTTTCTGTATGTTAACTGCTTATTGTGTCAAATGATACTACTCTGACATTTACAACATTCTTTTCGGATTTGGTGCCGGATCCTGAAACCAGCTTGACACAACATCTCACCGATCCCCGTGGCCGCCATGTTCATATGAACTGCTGTTGTTGAGTCTCGCCGAACTGATGATAACGTCCGGGATATCGACCGTGCATAGGCAGCGAAAACTGCACACACGTGCGCCAAAAGCTGTAAGTACTAATCTTGCTTGATGCTATGAAAAATCTATTACTTCTATCAGTTTGTACTGACACAAATAGTGATTAGGCACAGGAAGTTTTTCAATCTCTGTATTTCACTGGTAATGTACAGGGCAGTTATCCATACTCTGAATAACGCCAACAACGCAAACTGGGCAACAAAACCTGATATATAAAATGTAAACGCTGTTCAGAACAACTAAAACAATATAGCGCACCTAACTTCAGAATATTTGTAAAGCGTTAGAACGTAAAGGTGAGTTGTGCGTCAGGCTTCTAATAGAGCTGTATTCTAACACTTAGGATTAAATATTTGGTGGATTTACTGTTTTATTGTTAACTCCATTGGAGATTAGGAACAACGTTTTAAGTTTAATATATCAGGTTCATTTATTCAGTTTCCCTTTTCGACGTTTTTCAGGGTGTGCTAGAACACGCGTGTCTTTACAAAAATAGTGTAATTACAGAATTCCTTCGCTTGAAGATAATTTGTTAGAATCTAAACTAGTAGCAATAATAAAAGTTTTTCATGACTGCTTTTAGATCATTTGTACTCTCGTTCTAGGCCTTATTTTTGTAAAAAATAACAACGGTCTAGTTTCTTTTACCGCTACGTAAAGAATGGAAGCAAACCTAAGGTTAAAAATTTGTAGTCCCTGAAATTGGATTTCTAGGTTGAAAATGTGTCGGAAATAAGAGACTATTTTTATCGCATACCTCATCCGCAAATAATGCTGTATTGCAATAACGTTGCCTCAAATAATACGAAGGGTTTTTTTTAAGTTACATCGCAGTTGAAGTCGAATATGGAGCAATAATCGATGCAGCATGTCGAAAAAGATACCTGCTACAGCAACAGCCTACCAAGTATTAAAGGGCTGGATACATTAAGACGCAAACAGTCGATTGCGAAAGTCGGCCTATGGCCTAGATGCCTTCCTCTACCCGGAAGCGACACATGCCGGTGCTGTCTAGAACACGACGGCCCATAAACGCCACGCCCTACAAACACTGAAGGCGTGTGTCAATGAATTCGTCCCCTGGGATGTTGCGCTGATTGCTGAGTTAACGCTCAGCTTTAGCACAGATGTCTCACGGGGTGACCTGACACTGCCAAGAGGCGCAGCGTCCTATTCCGAGAAAGCCTTAGTCAGTTCTGGGAAAACTACCCTTAAATTACTGTTATAGCCTCACACTAACATAGCATTCAAGAATCCGAACAGTTATAGCACCAAAAATAATGACTTTGCTATAGCGTAAACCGTAAATTCGTAATTCACGTAGTATTCGAGAAGTGTGTGTTCAAATCTCCATTCAGAGATCATGATTTAAGTTTTTCGCAATTACCTCACGTACGTCTGACGAATGCTGAAATTGTTCATCAACAAAGGATCGGGCGAATTTCCCTCTTCACCTCTATCCATCTGAGATTGCTCTCACTCTCCAAATACCTGTATGCTCAACATAGTTCAGGATGTAGGGAATATACTCTAATAATGCAGTCATATGTAATTTCCTATAAAATTCGCAGCATACTAATCCGTGAAACAAGGAGATGAGACAAACCTGGGCCAGATAATGAGCATGTCAGTCCAGTTAAAGGCTTTTCCCACTTACTTCAGTAAGTTAATACTAGGCTTGGTAATATGTTGCATCAACGAAAATGAGATGCAGCGTTCATAACTGCACTTATAATTTAACAAAATACCACAAATATTTTATTAAATCTATATACTTACGATTCGCACCGGCAACACAAGCTAGATCAATCTATTTACTGTCCTTTTGAAAATGGCCACTGACCGAAACGCGTCGCGAAATTAAGAAAATATTTGTGGTCAAGACAAACATACAATTAAACTATACAATACCGGGCTGGCTTGCTGTCTAATAACCAAAAAGAAGACATAGAAACACTTCTGTTTAGGATTCTCGGCTGAGAGGCTGTGGTTGAGACGTTAAACTGTTTAAGAACGTCTCGTCCTCATCTGTGTGAGACAGGTTCAGAGATAAAACTTAATTTATAGGTGCCTTATTACTTGTACAGGGTGTAGAATTACCCGCCATGAGATGCCGAAAGGAATAATGTTCTTGTGCGAAATCAGTATTCATATTTCATGTTATTCAAGTCACTCTCTCTTTCTGTTGAATCTGCCTCGAGGATTATTGCCTCCTTATACAAAGAAACATTATAACGCGTTGTCTCGCCTTAAACGCTTGCCTCACGAAATTTTATTTCTTGGCCTTCTCACAGGAATGCATCTTTCGTCTTGGTCGACTTATACGAAAATGTAGTGAATAAATAAGAGAAAAATATAGGAACGCCGTCATTACTTCGTCAAAATCTGGAAAACTTACGACCTTATAAAATTTTTTGTTTATTTGATATGGTGAAGCCTTACGAGCAGGAAAAAAAAATTCTTCTCTTAACTGACTCGCGAGGACACACAAATCCACAATTATACGACGAGATTTTTCAAGACGTAGTCTTAAAGTGATTTCCCCCAGGTAAAGAATTTGATCAAAAAGCTTCAAAACTCCTCTTATCGAGAGAGAAAAAAGAAATTACGTCCCAAGAAGACTGCACGATCTACATTACGCTGCAAATATTTGATGAAATAATACGTTACGCATGGTTTGTTGCCTCATTGAACAATGAGAAAGAATCTTTTATGAATGTAAAACAATTTTGTTTTCCTGTAGAAACTATAAAATCACCATGTAAATGTGAAATGCGTCGTTTATAATGTGTGTGAGATGCGAAGGAACTCACTGCTTCTCCTGTTCTTGTGATGAATATCACGCTAATACGTGTAAATAATTAAGTCTAGCCGTGCGCTGTTGCCGAGCGGTTCTAGGCGCTTCAGTCCGGAACCGCGGTGCTGTTATGGTCGCAGGTTCGAATCCTGCCTCGGGCATGGATGTTTGTGATGTCCTTAGGTTAGTTAGGTTTAACTAGTTCTAAGTTCTAGGGGACTAATGACCTCAGCAGTTGAGTCCCATAGTGCTCAGAGCCATTTAAACAACACTCACCTAAATGGCCCGTACCTCACCTGACACGCGCCAAAAATGCCATTTTTTCTAAACGTTTTGACATCTGGAGCTCCCCTTCTGCCACTTTTATTTCTGGACAAGCCCAGTGTATACCACAAATTTGGACCATGTCGGTGATGACAAGTAGGCGCGCCCCCCCAGACGGAATTTTGTACACACTAGTTGTTGCTAGGGAGTGACGTGCGTCTTGTGGTTGAAGCTCACACTTGCGTCCGTCTTTGCATACAAATAAATTTGTTTGTGAATGGGTTCCGCGTTGGTCAGACACGGCCGCGCGGGGTAGCCGCGTGGTCTCAGGCGTCTTGTCACGGTCCGCGTGGCTCCCCCCGTCGGAGGTTCGAGTCCTCCCTCGAGCATGGGCATGTGTGTCGTCCTTAGCGTAAGTTAGTTTAAGTTCGATTAAGTAGTGTGTAAGCTTAGGGACTGATGACCTCAACAGTTTGGCCCCATAAGTCCTTACCACAAATTTCCAGTTTTGCTCAGACACGTTTCTTTCATAACTGTGTAGGATTCCACGACCAGAGTCAGTTGATATAAAAGTTTTCTAATCATCATACCGCGTCATAATGTAAAAAACCGTACTAGAGAAACCAATGTTTCGGCCACGGTTACAGTTGCCTTCTTCTGTGTCTACTATCGTCTTTGGTTTCTCCAGTACAATTTTTACAATATGACGCGGTATGATACTCAGAAAACATTTATGTCAACTTTTCTTTCATCTTTTCACCCAGACATGCCTCTCTATGGGTTTTATATTTTATTTCTGCTGAACAGAATGAAAATAAAAAAACCAATGACGATGCTATAACTACAGTGAGCTACACAGAGGGGAAAAGAGTCATCATCGTGCAGAACCGCCTTTCCCCTGGCGTAGTGCGGCAACTCGACGTGGCATGGACTCAACAAATCGTTGGAAGTTCTTCAGAGATATACTGAGCCATACGACCGCTATAGTCTTCCATAACCGCGAAAGTGTTGCCGGTGCAGGATTTAGTGCACGAACTGTTCGATAGGATCCATGTCAGGCGATCTTGGTGGCCATATCTTTCGCTCGAATTGTCCAGAACGTTCTTCAAACAAATCACCAACAACTTTTGCCCGGTGACATAGCGTAATAAAAATTTCATCGTTGTTTGGGAACATGAAGTCCATGAATGACTGCAAACGGTCTCCAACTAGCCGAACATAACCATCTTCTGTCAGTGATCGGTCCCGTTTGACCGGAGGACACAGCCCATTCCATGTAAACACAGCCTACAGAATGGTTCAAATGACTCTGAGCACTATGGGACTTAACTACTTAAACCTAACTAACCTAAGGACATCACACACATCCATGCCCGAGGCAGGATTCGAACGTGCGGCCGTAGCGGTTGCGCGGTTCCAGACTATAGCGCCTAGAACCGGTGGCCACTCCGGCCGGCAAACACAGCCTATACCATTATGGAGCCACCACCAACATGCACAGTGCCTCGTTGACAACTTGGGTCCATGGCTTTGTGGGGTTTGGGCCACACTCTAACCGTACCATCTGTTCTTACCAACTGAAATTGGCACTCATCAGTTTTCTAGTCGTCTTGGATCGAATCGATATCGTTACTAGCCCAGGAGAGGAACTGTAGGCGATGTCGTGCTGTTAGCAAAGGCACTCGGGTTGGTCAACTGCTGTCATAGCCTATTAACCCCAAATTTCGGCGCTCTGACCTACCGAGTAAGTTCGTCATACGTGGATATTTCACGCCGTGTTGCTTGTCCCTTAGCACTGATAACTTTACGCAAACACCGCTGCTATCGGTCATTGAGTGAAGGTCGTCGGCCACCACGCTGCCCATGATTAGAAATAATGCCTCAAATTTGGTGTTCTCGGTACACTCTTGGCGCCGTGGATCTTGCAATATTGAATTCTCTCACTATTTGCGAAATGGAATGTCACAAGCATCTAGCTCCAACTACCGCTCGCCGTTCTAAGCTTGTTAATTCCCGTAGTCTGCCATAATTACGTCGGAAACCTTTTCATATGAATCACCTGATACAAATGGTAGCTCTGCCCATGTACTGCCCTTTTATACTTCGTCACACGATACTACCGCCAACTGTATACGTGCGTATCTCTATGCCATGACTTGTCACCTCATTGTATGTCTGCCTAAAAAGAAAAAGAAATGTGTTTACTCAAGGCGGAACTAATTCAAAAATAAATGAATGACTTGCATCTATTCCAGTTTTATGGTATCTTATATTTTATTAGTGCGCTTAGTAGTTGTTGGAACATCATGCTTGGCCAAAACTTCATCGATGAGATCAGTAATTCTGTTAATGAACAGGAGGAAAGCATCGCTCTTTGGTGGTTGTTGTTCCAACCTAGTCTCTTCCTGGTCGTTTTCCTCGTTCCATGTTGTTATTTGTGTAAAAAGCTAGTAAGACATACTTAAAAGTCTTGTTTATTTTATTTACTCCATACACCTACGTTCGAGTTTTTGTCTTTGTTTGTAATTATAGTTTAATTCACCATAGAGATATCCATCTATTTGCGTTTCAGATTGTGGCCCAAATTTCCGTATGTCCGTTTGACCTCATAAATCTAGGAAATTAAGCTGGTCATTGGTCCATTCGAATTTTGAGGTTAACGCATTTGAAATATGCTTGGATGATATCCAGCTCTTCTTTGTCGTCGTTCCAAACTACAATAGAGTCAATTACATCTACGTCTATATACATCCTCCGCAAGCGAACGTAGGTGGGTGGCGGAGGGTATCCTGTACCATTACGAATCAGTTCATTTCCTGTTCCACTCGGACTCTATTCTATCACTGATGAAGTCTTAGAGCCAGTCATATACCTGGGAACCTATTCCACGTGCTCGTACCTTCGTTAACAGTCTGCAATGTGGCGCCGTTTTAAATGCTTTCCGGAAATCTAGAAATATGGAATCTGCCTTTTGGCCTTCATCCGCAGTTAACGGAACATCATGTGAGGAAAGGGCAAGCTGAGTTTCGCACTAACAACGTTTTCTAAAACCATATTGATTCGTAGACACAAGCTTCTCAGTCTCAAGAAAATTTATTACTTTCGACCTGAAAATATGTTCAAGTATTCTGCAGTAAACCGATGTTAGGAAAATTGGTCTGCGATCCATATAGCGGTACCACTTAGCTGGTCTTTTGTTGGCTGTCTCAAGTGCTTGTTGTTCAGAAATCTCCATAAACTACTTTACAACAGCAGCGCTAAGCTGGACATCACTACTCAACAGTTTCCTCGTAAAATCCATTGCTGTGCTGGAAGTAAGTTGTAATTAGACAATCTATTTTGTTCGCCACAAAAATCTCTAATACGAGGGGCGTTCAGTAAGTGAAGCAACTGATTTTCTCGGTCCATTTCGGTCAAAAAAGTGCGGAATTTGTCGGGAGACTTCGTAAAATACTTTCGCTTGAGCACCTATAGTTTCAGGAAGTTCCGGTAGGTGGCTGCTCTATACGCAGCCTTGAAACAGTCGCCTGTGACGGACGTGCTTTCCAAGCAGATTGTTATTGAGTTTCTTTTGGCGGAAAACCAAAGCATCGCAGGTACTCATAGGCGCTTGCAGAAGGTCTGCGAGAACCTCGTGGTGAACAAAAGCACGTGAGTCGTTGGGCGAGGCGTCTGTCATCATCGTAACAATGTCGTTGAAACCAGTCCCATCTCCTGCGTGCTGGCCGGCCGGACACAGCTCCCGCAATGTTGGGACGTGCGAACACTCTCATTCGATACACACTATCTTGCACGGGGGTCAACCGCAGCCATATCTTGAATAGTAACGACTCGGCTGCAATTCTACATATTTTAATTAACGACCGGTTTAGTAGCCTAGAAGCCACATCATCACGTTAAATCTGTTGAAGTAGAACGAGCGTTCGCTGTAATAGTTGTTCTCGAATTATAGTTACAATTAATAGTGAGAAAGAGCCAATTAATTACATGGTGAATCATGACATTAAAATTGCAGCTTGGAAATAAATGATGCAATTAGCGGATCGTCAGGGAAACATAAAGGATGGATCAAATGGTTCAAATGGCTCTGAGCACTATGGGACTCAACTGCTGAGGTCATTAGTCCCCTAGAACTTAGAACTAGTTAAACCTAACTAACCTAAGGACATCACAAACATCCATGCCCGAGGCAGGATTCGAACCTGCGACCGTAGCGGTCTTGCGGTTCCAGACTGCAGCGCCTTTAACAGGACGGCCACTTCGGCCGGCAAGGATGGATCCACGACTCCTCAAGGTTACCTAAAAACTATAAGAACCGTCAAGAAATGTCCTCCCAACCTACTGCAATAAAAAATCAATAGTGGGTTAGAACACCAACTGTAAACTTAAAAATTAAAAGCACCTATTATGAATCGGGAACGGCTGACAGTAGGCCCAACACAACCGGTTAACCACTAGATATAGGGATGCAGTGCATCCAGTGTGCCTAGAAATTGATGAAAATATTGGAAGTATGAACAAGAAATCATTTCGTAATAAAAGCAGTATTAAGACGATGGCTCATGGGGAAATTTTTGCGGAAGTGCCATACCATAAATACAGCAGACCGCAAGGCACAGAGATGCAGGCAGGGAAGTGGCCAGCTGTGAACAGTGCGATAAGCCGTGCCGGTGGCGGAAATCGAGTCCACGCCTGCGCAGTGGGGCAATATGACCAACAGAAATTCGCCCGGCGTGGTCACATTCGCAGACAAAAAGTGTGAGGATCTTGCCCCAAATAACATCTACAGGTGACAAAGAACCACGAACAGAAAATAATACAGTTTTCCATAAGTTAATTAAGCACCAACTGAGAATAACACTGGCAGAATTCGTTATCAGAATATAAACGCGAACTTATCATATAAGGCGTGCTTATTGGGCATATTGTAAAAAGTAAGTGTAAGTATACAAAGCATATTACTGAACATTTTAGTCAAAAACGGCAAAATACTGTTTAAATAATACTGAGCAACCTATAAATATTTTATGTTATAAAATATCTGTATACCGAAATCCAAACCATACACGAATGCTTATTGTATAGTGGAGCAATAAAAATACGGTCATCAGCCCAGTATTAAAAAAACCATTACATACAGGTATCGACAACCTTAATTGACACTTTTATTTAAAAACCAAAGTGATGCACAATATTGGGATAACGTCGGTCAGGTTAGTAGTCGTATGCCCTTGTTCCCGAAAAAAGGGACTTGGTATCGATTTAAAACTCGGACCGTCAAAATATTTTTTAGTATTAAAACTCACACCGATCTGCCCTGTGTAACGTCTTGGACAATCGTGGCGCTTGAACGTCCATCCTCAATTATTTGCTGGATGTATTCCAATCTCTGTCTTCCTCTACAGTTTTTACCCTCTACAGCTCACTCTAGTACACAAGGGGTTATTCCGAGATGTCATAACAGGTTCTAGGCGCTACAGTCTGGAACTGCGCGACCACTACGGTCGCAGGTTTGAATCCTGCCTCAGGTATGGATGTGTGTGATATCCTTAGGTTAGTTAGGTTTAAGTAGTTCTAAGTTCTAGGGTACTGACGACCTTAGAAGTTAAGTCCCATAGTGCTCAGAGCCATTTGAGCCATAACATATGTCCTACCATCGTGTCTCTTCTTCTTGTCAGTGTTTCCCATATAGTCCTTCTCTCGCCGATTCTGCGCAGAACCCACTCATTCCTTATCCTAGCAGACCATCTAACTTTCAACATTTTTCTGTAGCACCACATCTCAAATACTTCGATTTCCTTCTTTTCCGTTTTTCCTATAGTCCGTGTGTAACTGCCATACAATGCTGTGCTCCAAACGTACATTCTCAGAAATTTCTTCCTGAAATTAAGTAGTATGTTTGATAACAACTGATTTCTCTTAGTTAGGAATGCCCTTTTTGCCAGTACTGACCTGTTTTTGATGTCCTCGTTGCTCCGTCCATCATGAGTTATAATGCTGCCATGTTGCCTAGGTAGTGGAATTCCTTAACTTCATCTACTTCGTGATAACCAATACCGATTTTAAGTCTCTCTCTGTTCTCGTTTCTACTACTTCTCAGTACTTTCGTTTTTCTTCAATTTACTTCCAGTCCGTATTCCGTAATCATTAGATTGTTCACTCATTCAAGAGATCGTGTACTACTTCTTCACTTTCACTCACGATAGCAATATAATCAGCGAATCGTATCATTGATATCCATTCACCTTGTATTTTAATTCCATTCTTGAACCTTTCTTTTATTTCCGTCAACGCTTCTTCAACATATAAAACGAACAGCAGGGGTGAAATACTGCATTCCTGTCTTACAACTTTTATAATCAGTGCACTTTGTTCTTGGTCTACCACTCTTATCGTTCCCTCTTGGTTCTTTTATATACTGTATACTATCCGTCTTTAGCTACAGCTTACCCCTATTTTTCTCAGGATTTTGAACATCTTGCTCCCTTCTGCATAGTCAAACGCTTTTCCAGAACGACGAATCCTATGAACATGTCTTGATCTTTCATTAATCTTGCTCCCATTATCAACTGCAACGCTAGATTTGCCTCTGTGTTGCTTTTACCTTTCCTAAGGTCAAACTGATCGTCATCTAACACATTCTCAGTTTTCTTTTCCTCTGCTTCTGTATGTTCTACTTGTCAGCAACTTGGATTCATGAGCTGTTAAGCTATGTCTGCGATAATTCCCGCACTTGTAAGCTCTTGCGGTCTTTTGAACTGGGCGGATAAAGTTTTTCCGAAAGTCACTAGACTCATACGTTCTACACACCAACGTGAACAGTTGCTTTGTTGCAAATCCCCCAATGAGTTTACAGTTCTGATGGAATGTTATCAATCCATTCTGTCTTATTTGATCTTAAGTCTTCGAAAGCTCTTTTAAAATCCGATTCTAATATTGGATTCCCTGTCTCTTCTGTATCAACTCCAGTTTCTTTCTCTATTACGTAAGACCAGTCTTCCCCCTCACAGAGGCTTTTAGTGTACTCTTTCCACCCATTTGCTCCTCCACTGCATTTAACGGTGGAATTACCAATGCACTCTTAATGTTACCACCCTTTCTTTTAATTTCTGCGAAGGTTGTTTGACTTTTCTATATGGTGAATCAACCCTTCCGACAAACATTTCTTTTTCGATTTCATCACATTTTTCATGCAATCACTTCGCCTTAGCTTCCCTGCACTTCCTATTTATTTAATTCCAAAGTGCCTTGTACATAAAACTGAACTGAAATTCGCAGCAGATACAACATTTGTTTCGATATCTAGTAGTTGCTCAACATCTGTAATATCATCTACAGTAAATCCTTGTTGTTTATTGTATTCTCCTAACTGGTCTCATAATATGTTGGTTAACTCTTTTTGTAACTTGTGATCGTCTCCTTCTCTAATTTTCTTAAAATCGTTCGTAATTAGTTCTCTTCCTAAATTAATATTTGTATATCACTATCATTGCTCTAGGGCCACATTGATTGTCATTATTAGTAATTGCTGTGGTACTTTTTTTGTCTTTTTGTCATCAGCTAAATTTAATATTTTTTACCTCCACCACTAACTCTTGGAATTACAAACATCTGAATATTAAATGCTGTTTCTACTGTACTACATCAATAGACCCATCAGATGATAATGTATATCTTATTTCATTGTATAGAACTCGAACAAGTTCTCGAGTACAATGTAAAGCCTTATATTCTGTAGTAAAATGATAAAACATTTTTGGATTTGCAGCTGTTAAATTCAGCTTACCTGCTTTTCTAAAACTAGTTCTCTTTTTAGCTGTCTGTACCATAAAACTGATTGCTTTCATTACATAATCTGTTTTCTCACTAACGGCATCGAGTTTTCTAATATTAGCATCATTAAAGACAATTTTCTAGCCAACAGATCATGCTTTAAATTTTTCGTTAAATTGAGATCTCATTTCTTTAAACTCAAATAAATCGTTTTTTTGACACTTTGTCCCCTTTTTCTCGCTCAGATAGTTTACTCTGAATGAAAATAATTGATCTAGTCTCACTATATTTTCTTGTCTCAGAGGTCAAGTTTTCTCAAAAATATCGTCATGAAATCTGTAAAAATAATTTACATTATGTACATGTTTAGATCTTGATCTAGTCTTTTGAAATAATTTTGGATGAAAAGGAAAATGCTGTAAAATGATTAAATTAATTAATTCTGATTTCTTTAATTTGCTGTGGCTTCTAATACCATTAAATTATTTAATTTTTGAGTTCTGCAGCTTTCATATTATTGAGAGTTATTGTGGTGGATGGTAAATTATGTGAAATAATTAAATTAATTAAATCATCTTTCTGAACCTGTTATATGCCCTTAAATTATTACTTCTACAATAGTCATGCAGTTGAGCAATTGTTGGTCACTCCATTTTAGTCTCTTTTATTAAAGAAAAACATTTATTAGATTTCTGTAAAACTGGATTCTGTTGATTGTATATTTGTCTTCTTCCTTTGTTTATTATAATCATAATCACAACCTACCTGAATACTTATCCTTAGATGCTGAACTTAACTAAGAATAATTGAAATCTTTACTTTCTTGACAACCAATAAATATTTGTACCCTGTTTGTTGTTCATTAGTTTCCATTGATAACAATATTTTAGAATGTTCATCACTAGAAATTAGTTTTAAATGTTGCTTATAAATACACTATGTAATATATTTCTCACATCAGCAGATCACATTAATACATTTATTTCTTTGGTAGTTTCTAGTTCAGTCTTTCCACATAAGTGAATGCTTATATTTTGCATATTTGTGTGACTGAAACTTATCAATTGATTTCTCTACTTGACATTTTTTACACTTTTTAGTTTTAACAGCTTTCATTTAAAAGTAAAATTTTATTAAATTTCCCCAATTCTCAATAAAAATTTGTATAAATAAATGACTGCCTTTCTTGTTTCTGCACACTTCATAACTGTGTAGATAAAATATTTATGCTCTAAATTTTTTTACTGTCAGTAGCATTTTCACAATGTATTTTTATTTCATTTACGAGTTTTTATTACAAGACACATTTCATGAAAAAGAAATTCAGATCTATAATCAGCCTCGTTTTTTCCTATTTTATCTTTAACTGGAATATTCCAAGCAAATTTTGAAAACATCAATTAGAATTAATAAACAATTATATTTTTCATTTATTTTTGAGATATTTTTCAAGTTTATGAATCTGTTTCTATTACATAGGCTGCCATAACTGATCTATACCAAGAGAAATAACATTTATTCTTTTAAAATTTATGTAATTCATTAATTATTTCTCCATGAATATCAGGGAACCTACAAAAACCACAACAGTCTACACTGGGAAGTGGTCACTACAATGTAAATGTGTAGCTACTTCCCACTAAAATGAGTGCGCGATAGCTCGGGAACAAAAACAAAGGTCAATGGCTGTAGCTGTGGAAAAGCGTGTCATCTGACCCTCATTCAGAAGGCAGATATTCTCAGAAAGGAAGAGTCGCTCGATCATCCGACCCCTGGAGCAAGTGGTAGCCGAGCCCCACAGAACATTGTGAGCATTGAAGTTCCCCAGACGGAGGAATGGGCGTGGGAGTGCCTGGAAGAGTTCTGTCAGTGCATCTGCATCCAAAGCATCATTAGGTGGAAGATACAAAGAACACCCTTTGATATTAAATGGTGCTAGACCTTTCGCGGCAATTACTTGTATGGTCGTGGTAAGAGGGACATGGGAGGAGTGACATCTGTCATAAATGAAAACAGCCACTCCACCTTCAGCCCTGTCTATAGTAATATCGTCCTTCCCATAGGGGTGCTATCCCTGATAATGCAGGTGTGTCGGTGACTTTAAGCAGAAGCAAATGGTTTCTCCTGGACCAGGAGCTGTAATTCTTCCAAATGTGAGCGACATCCCTTTAAATTCCACTGCAACACAGAAGTCCCTATGGGAACCATTGTTTAGCGGTGGTTGTTCTTTTCTTTCTCCCTCGGAGGTGGTGAGTTACCGGGGAGATCAGGTGGAACGTTAGCCGGTTCTCGGCCCTCCGGTTCCTCCGACTGGAAGTCCATAACCTCCATAGCAAAATTCCCATCTGAGAGGGAGAGAGCTCGCCGATCCGAAGGTTTAACTGCCACTTTCTTCGACTTGGAACTATTTTTCGAAGGACGATTTCTTTACTTATGAAAGGAGCTGGTTGCTTGGGTTGAGGAGACGGCTTAGTAGGCTTCTGATGATGGACGGTGGTATGTGGCTTAGGTGGTAAGCCCATAGCCAACGATTCCTAATGAGCTCTGTTTCAAGTGTAGCGTTTCACCAACAGGAACGCTGAAAAGTGCATGTGCTCGTACCTGAATCTGTGGTCTGAGTTTGTGCAGTCGTCACCTAAGGTCTAACATCCCAAAAGCTTAGGTACTTGATTAGAATTAACAGATTCAACTAGAAGTGTTCCATTACGAAGTCGTTTGATACTTTTTAGGGACTCAGCAATACCATCCAATGACTTGTGAATCCAGAGAGGGGAGACCTTCTCAAAGGTTCCCCTTGTTCTCTTGATTACAACGAGTGTGTTGTGGCACACTACTGCCCTGGTATTATGATTCTGAGACCTCTTTTGGGGAGGACTGACCAACCGAGCTGTCTGCGGTGAATGAGTGTGGGTTCCAGCTGAGGTACACCAGTCCCATCAGGAGTAGTAGTACGATAAGACCGTTCCATAAGGATTCCACGAGACGCTAGGGGAACAACCGTCGACCCAGAGCCCTGCATGCCTGAGCAAACCTTAAACAACTGGGGGGGGGGGGGGGGGGGGGGCGGCAGGTAGCCCAGAGCTTGCACACTACGGACTCTTTTACCTCAATAGCCATTCATCTCATCAGCAAGTAGCACACTTTGAGGTTGAAGTTTTTTTTTTTTTTTTTTTTTTTTTTTTTTTTTTTTTTATTATAGAGGTGTGTACCTTCCTCACGGTCCAGGCAGTGAAGTAAAGGTCCCCACTTTCTCCAAAATACAAAACATTCCACCGCTGCGTCGCACGGTGGTCGCTGAAGCATGCCGGGAGCTTATGGTAACACAGGACCAATAGCAAATACCAGTCCGCGGCTCAGGAACCCGGGGTCGCGAATCCCGTACCCAGCAACCAAATACTGATCCCCTGTATAAAATAAATAAAATAAAATAAAATAAAATATTAATTATTTTTATCTGTATGATTGGCTCTCCTATGAGTCGTCAGGTTTTGATTATTCGGTATCAGACGCTTGACAATGGCTTTTTCGTAAAGGCAATGTTACTCGTAGTTGACCGTGAAATAAAACTGAAATAATCGGACTTCGTAATTAAATCGTTTCCAAAGACTGCTGCGGTAGGTGCGGACTCATAAACTAAATCTCAATATTACAATAATTTGCCAGCCATGCCAAAACGTCGTACAGAGGTGATTGTCTACTAAACAAAAAATTACACAGTTAGTTAAATCAGATATATTCAATGAATAAGCCTACAGTTCATAATCCTACTTACTTTTATAAATATAAATTCTTTACAGAATCGAGTGCCTAGTATGGTTGCAACTCGCAGTAATTTTCTATATCATGAAATATGGCGGTGTGCCAGACAATAAACTAAAATACGTGCTTCTCGCACCACATCAACGAGAGCTCTTCCTTTTTTTTAATCAAACATACGAGTAACGTAAATGTACTTTTGTTTTATCAGCGACACAGCGCTGCAGTTGTGTGCCATAGGCTTTATTTATTTGTCACTGATTATTTATTTAATTAATATCTCGCGTTTCCGAGGAAACTCACGCTCGGCATGCAAATGTGCCTTTATACCTGGGGGCGAAATTGCGTGACATGAGGCGCAATTTCGAAGTTGAAATATCGCTAAAAATAAAATAACGCTCTACTTAGAGCAAAAAAAGACTCTTTGAGATTGCTTACACTATTCACTGTAAATTAATCTGCTTGCTTAACACAACACCTGATAATTATGACTATGAACTGCTTCTTCGTAAGAATGCAAAGTGAGATCTGCCCTGAAATAAAAGTAACTTACCTCAAGTTCGGAATGTTGTCTTGTGTCTGGTGTGCTTCTCGAAAGCGAATAGAAAAGACAGACAAACAATCTGTGGTTTCGCGTGGAGTAAGGAGCAGTGCATATATGACAAAATATTCAGGACTTTACTAAGATTGATGGAGGAGAGTTTTACTTTAAAGAAAGTCGTTCTTGTAAAATTGAACTCTGAATGTTGTCCAAAAAGACTGTACAATGTAAGAAGACACTAACAACTACGAAATTCTCTTAATACAAAACTTACAGATATTCCAAAAAGTTGCGTTATTTGTGACATAATGAAAACAAAGATATCAAATTAAGACTAATCACGAATATTATTAGTTATCGGAGGGACAAATATTTCCTTCAATTAAAAGTTATGAGAAACAAACATTTCATTCTTGCGCTTCCATTGGTTACCTTGAAAAAATTCTCCAAAAACTCTTCTCCTCAGTAGAGTCAATGACATATGTTTACAAGCAAGATTTCATGTCTATAATAAAGTATTCTAGATAATTTCTCTCATATTCACAAATATCAAATCTCCTTCTCTAAACACTCATCTGTTCGCTGCTCTACCTCAAATTAGTGTTCCCCAAGCACTGCACAACTAACTGGTGACCAAGCGCACCAAAGATTACGTTCAGCACATAGTCAAGGATCTTATTCACTACTTGTGCAGCGCGCTCATTCAGCTTCGTCCCAGTACAGTAAATGGAAATTATTTACAATGGCACAAAAAATATGAAAACCTTACAAACCAAATGTGGACATGTTTATTTCCGTGACAGGGCGAAAAAATCTCCCATAAAGTGAGGGCGACAAAGAACTGCGGCACTGGGTATGTACTGAGGATTAAAAGAGGAGTGCTATTACAGGGTACACGTCCTAGTCACGCGTGTTCAGATAGCGGCTTGAGAAACAAGAGGATCATTCCCAAACGACGCGAGCAGATAGTGGCTTGTAGCGCTAACTGTGCGTTGTCTTTGGAGTCATGGCCAGATGTTAAATCTGTCGTAGCCTTGATCACAACGAAGGCCACTCACAGTACTGTGATATAATGTTTCCTCTTTTTATCTTAATGCGACGTTATGACGAAACACTTCTCATAGATTTCTATAATTCCTCAAACTTAATTTCCCCAATTCACAAGCTTCCAACCACTACTACGCCCAGGTTTGAAAATATAGACCTGTGTATCCAGCTTTCTTTCTGCAGTGGGCAAGCTGGCTTGAAGCATATCCGGAATTAAGTTCTACCCTTATTGTGAAGCAAGTTTTAGGTTGTAACTTTGGTACGTTATTTACAATGATCTTTCTATGATTACTACTTACTGACCCGAAAAACTACAAATAAGAGTGAAACACACCTTCTTACAACTTATCAACTCATCTGTTAATGTCTAATAGTAAACGAAACACACTGCTTTAAATTATTACTTTCTTTGCGTTAATGCTCGTCTTTGACAACCTACCTAAAATTTATTAGTCTAACGAGGAAGTAATGTTGGCGCAATCGAACCCTTCCTACTTCAACTACCTCTCTCCCATCCCTCCCCTCTCCCTCTCCCCACCCCTCACCACCCGGAAAATTACCCCCAAGTTGGAACCCACTCATATAATATCACTATAAAATTTTCCTTATTGCGTCTATGTGAGTGATATGGTAGATATGTATAGTTTGTTATGCATGGTGATTCTACGACGGTGTTACGAACTTCCAAGGATGATAGAGAAGGGTAAATGTATCAATTTAAGGCAAGGGCCCCTAGTCCGGAAATGGCTTAGTCGAAAGGCGTTACCAAAAGCTACTAAAATTTCGCCTGACGCTTGCCAGTGCTATAACTAAGGTCCCCATCTTCAAAACCCTGATCATGGCGTACAGAATTCCCTATGAATACTCCCCAATACCTTTAGTTAACTTCTTCGTTGATGGACTAACGGTGCGCGTAACTTGATGCCAGGGGGACCGAAAATCTACGGTACAGTAATAATGGCTTTCATTTAGCTGCACTAGTTTCACAAGCTGCTAACTTTAAATAGGTGTCCACAATGGCGTCCCCCAGCGTCAGTGAGGTATGGTACAGTCGCGCAAAGTTCTGTCGTACTCTTTCTAATACCCCGGTGTTGCTTGAACAGTGTTGCAGGCAGAGAAAATTCTTACAAAGAGATCATTTTCGGTCTTGAAGAGGCGTATCGTACATAAGACTTTTCACATGGTCCCAAAAGATGAAATTAATAGGATTAGACCAGGTGAACGTGCTGGCTACGAAACGAGATCTCCTCTGCATAACCAGTTTTCAGGGACTGTCTGTTCTAGGTGTTCATGAACCTTCATCCCAAAGCGAGACGGGTCTCCACCGTGTTGTAATCGCATCCGTTGACGAATAACAAGAGGGATGTATTCCAGGAATTTGGGTAGAGTGTCTCTTATAAATTAATACATGTATTCTACCGTCAGAGCTATCAGAACGAGTTTCGCTTATAAATTTCGACTCGGTCGTTTCCAGAGCAGGGTCTCTTACTCGAATTGATATACCGGGTGATCAAAAAGTCAGTACAAATTTGAAAACTTAATAAACCACGGAATAATGTAGATATAGAGGTAAAAATTGACATACATGCTTGGAATGACATGGGATTTTATTAGAACCGAAAAAACCCACCCCATATTGCTAGACGCGTGAAAGATCTCTTGCGCGCGTCGTTTGGTGATGATAGTGTGCTCAGTCGCCACTTTCGTCATGATTGGCCTCCCAGGTCCCCAGACCTCAGTCCGTGCGATTATTGGCTTTGGGGTTACCTGAAGTCTCAAGTGTCTCGTGATCGACTGACATCTCTAATGATGCTGAAAGACAACATCCGATGCCAGTGCCTCACCATAACTCCAGACATGCTTTAAAGTCCTGTTCACAACATTATTCCTCGACTACAGCTATTGTTGTGTTGTTGCTGTCCCCCCCATGAACCATGGACCTTGCCGTTGGTGCGGAGGCTTGCGTGCCTCAACGATACAGATAGCCGTACCGTAGGTGCAACCACAACGGAGGGGTATCTGTTCAGAGGCCAGACAAACGTGTGGTTCCTGAAGAGGGGCAGCAGCCTTTTCAGTAGTTGCAGGGGCAACAATCTGGATGATTGACTGATCTGGCCTTGTAACATTATCCAAAATGGCCTTGCTGTTCTGCTACTGCGAACGGCTGAAAGCAAGGGGAAACTACAGCCGTAATTTTTCCCGAGGGCATGCAGCTTTACTGTATGGTTAAATGATGATGGCGTCCTCTTAGGTAAAATATTCCGGAGGTAAAATAGTCCCCCATTCGAATATTCCGGAGGTAAAATAGTCCCCCATTCGGATCTCCGGGCGGGGACTACTCAAGAGGACTTTGTTATCAGGAGAAAGAAAACTGGCGTTCTACGGATCGGAGCTTGGAATGTCAGATCCCTTAATCGGGCAGGTAGATTAGAAAATTTAAAAAGGGAAATGGATAGGTTCAAGTTAGATATAGTGGCAATTAGTGAAGTTCGGTGGCAGGAGGAACACGACTTCTGGTCAGGTGAATACAGGGTTATAAATACAAAATCAAATAGGGGTAATGCAGGAGTAGATTTAATAATGAATAAAAAAATAGGAGTACGGGTAAGCTACTACAAACAGCATAGTGAACGCATTATTGTCGGCGAGATAGACACGAAGCCCACACCTACTACAGTAGTACAAGTTTATATGCCAACTAGCTCTGCAGATGACGAAGAAATTGATGAAATGTATGATGAGATAAAAGAAATTATTCAGGTAGTGAAGGGAGACGAAAAGTTAATAGTCATGGATGACAGGAATTCAAGAGTAGGAAAAGGGAGAGAAGGAAACATAGTAGGTGAATATGGATTGGGGCTAAGAAATGAAAGAGGAAGCCGCCTGGTAGAATTCTGCACAGAACATAACTTAATCATAGCTAACATTTGGTTCAAGAATCATGAAAGAAGGTTGTATACATGGAAGAACCCTGGAGATACTAAAAGGTATCAGATAGATTATATAATGGTAAGACAGAGATTTAGCAACCAAGTTTTAAATTGTAAGACATTTCCAGGGGCAGATGTGGACTCTGACCACAATCTATTGGTTATGAACTGTAGATTAAAACTGAAGAAACTGCAAAAAGGTGGGAATTTAAGGAGATGGGACCTGGATAAACTGAAAGAACCAGAGGTTGTACAGAGTTTCAGGGAGAGCATAAGCAAACAATTGACAGGAATGGGGGAAAGAAATACAGTAGAAGAAGAATGGGTAGCTTTGAGGGATGAAATAGTGAAGCAGCAGAGGATCAAGTAGGTAAAAAGACGAGGGCTAGTAGAAATCCTTGGGTAACAGCAGATATATTGAATTTAATTGATGAAAGGAGAAAATATAAAAATGCAGTAAATGAAGCAGGCAAAAAGGAATACAGACGTCTCAAAAATGAGATCGACAGGAAGTGCAAAATGGCTAAGCAGGGATGGCTAGAGGACAAATGTAAGGATGTAGAGGCTTATCTCACTAGGGGTAAGGTAGATACTGCCTACAGGAAAATTAAAGATACCTTTGGAGAAAGGAGAACCACTTGCATGAATATCAAGAGCTTTGACGGAAACCCAGTTCTAAACAAAGAAGAGAAGGCGGAAAGGTGGAAGGAGAATATAGAGGGTCCATACAAGGGCGATGTACTTGAGGACAATATTACGGAAATGGAAGAGGATGTAGATGAAGATGAAATGGGAGGTATGATATTGCGTGAAGAGTTTGACAGAGCACTAAAAGACCTGAGTCGAATTAAGGCCCCCGGAGTAGACAACATTCCATTAGAACTACTGACAGCCTTGGGAGAGCCAGTCCTGACAAAACTCTACCATCTGGTGAGCAAGATGTATGAGACAGGCGATATACCCTCAGACTTCAAGAAGAATATAATAATCCCAATCCCAAAGAAAGCAGGTGTTGACACATGTGAAAATTATCGAACTATCAGTTTAATAAGTCACAGCTGCAAAATACTAACGCGAATTCTTTACAGACGAATGGAAAAACTGGTAGAAGCCGACCTCGGGGAAGATCAGTTTGGATTCCGTAGGAATGTTGGAACACGAGAGGCAATACTGACCTTACGGTTTATCTTAGAAGAAAGGTTAAGGAAAGGCAAACCTACGTTTCTAGCATTCGTAGACTTAGAGAAAGCTTTTGACAATGTTGACTGGAATACTCTCTTTCAAATTATGAAGGTGGCAGGAGTAAAATACAGGGAGCGAAAGTCTATTTACAATTTGTACAGAAAGCAGATGGCAGTCATACGAGTCGAGGGGTATGAAAGGGAAGCAATGGTTGGGAAGGGAGTGAGACAGGATTCTAGCCTATCCCCGATGTTATTCAATCTGTATATTGAGCAAGCAATAAAGGAAACAAAAGAAAAGTTCGGAGTAGGTACTAAATTCCATGGAGAAGAAATAAAAACTTTGAGGTTCGTCGATGACGTTGCAATTCTGTCAGAGACAGCAAAGGACTTGGAAGAGCAGTTGAACGGAATGGACAGTGTCTTGAAAGGAGGGTATAAGATGAACATCAACAAAAGCAAAACGAGGATAATGGAATGTAGTCGAATTAAGTCGGGTGATGCTGAGGGAATTAGATTAGGAAATGAGACAAAGTAGTAAAGGAGTTTTGCTATTTGGGGAGCAAAATAACTGATGATGGTCGAAGTAGAGAGCATATAAAATGTAGACTGGCAATGGCAAGGAAAGCGTTTCTGAAGAAGAGGAATTTGTTAACATCGAGTATAGATTTAAATGTTAGGAAGTCGTTTCTGAAAGTATTTGTATGGAGTGTAACCATGTATGGAAGTGAAACGTGGACGATAAATAGCTTAGACAAGAAGAGAATAGAAGCTTTCGAAATGTGGTGCCACAGAAGAATGCTGAAGATCAGATGGGTAGATCACATAACTAATGAGGAGGTATTGAATAGAATTGGGGAGAAGAGGAGCTTGTGGCACAGCTGGACTAGAAGGAGGGATCGGTTGGTAGGACATGTTCTGAGGCATCAAGGGATCACAAATTTAGCATTGGAGGGCAGCGTGGAGGGTAAAAATCGTAGAGGGAGACCAAGAGATGAATACACTAAGCAGATTCAGAAGCATGTAGGATGCAGTAGGTACTGGGAAATGAAGAAGATTGCACAGGATAGAGTAAAATGGTTCAAATGGCTCTGAGCACTATGGGACTCAACTGCTGAAGTCATTAGTCCCCTAGAACTTAGAACTAGTTAAACCTAACTGACCTAAGGACATCACACACATCCATGCCCGAGGCAGGATTCGAACCTGCGACCGTAGCGGTCTCGCGGTTCCAGACTGCAGCGCCAGAACCGCGCGGCCACTTCGGCCGGCAGGATAGAGGAGCATGGAGAGCTGCATCAAACCAGTCTCAGGACTGAAGACTACAACAACAACAACAGCTATTGTTGAGGATTGATGGTGGACATATTGAGCATTTCCTGTAAGGAACATCATCTTTGCTTCGTCTTACTTTGTTATGCTAATTACTGCTATTCTGATCAGATGAAGCGCCATCTGTCGGACATTTATTGTACGTTTGTATTTTTTTGGTTGGAATAAAACCCTATGTCATTCAAAGCATGTGTGTAAATTTGTACCTCTCTATCTACATTATTCCGTGATTTTCAAATTTATACTGACTTTCTGATCACCCGATATTTATCCTTCCACAAAATCCGTGAAAGTTGTTAACATCGTTACAGAATCACCCTGTATGTTGTATTTTACTTTAACGTCCTCGAAAACATTTGTCGAGCCTTAATACTTGAAAATATAAAATTCTGTAAAGTTTTTTCTTAAAACAGAGTTAATAATTTATTGTATGACGCGTTATTAATTATGTGTATGTACAGGATGTCCCTCTTAAGGGTCGTTAGGTGCATTTCTTTAGTGTTTAGGCACATATTTGCAGTGTTGTTCTTTCAATGTGTAGCTGGAGACAGCATAAGCAAATACTCCTCATCAAGTTTTTCATGTGAGGCCCAGTGTTCACCGAAAGCGACGGTTTGATACCCCATTACAAACAAAATAATTTTTGAGGCGAAATTTTACGTGCCGATTCGATACTGCTATCTCAAACTTGTGTACTGCGAGATTTGGTTTATCGGTATGTACTAACAGGGACAGTAAAACACGAAGAATAACTGGTACTCCAGCAACGACTGAGAAGCGCTGCTGTATGGCAGGAGCAGCCAGCACGGGCATTAGTAGTGCTCTCGGAAGACATTAGTATTTGCTCATTTACATTGCTGTCATTTCACGTGCTAGATTAGTGATGAATTGTTGAGCTTGGATTTGTATTCAGTTACTTGGTACTTACTTACTTTTCGTAAGCTGGAAGCTGATTACAGGACAGTGGCGTAGTTATTCAATCCAATGCTTTCTGCAATTGATTTAATCATCCTTTCTTGCCCTTTATTTGGCATACGAGTATAGTACGCTTGTATTTTTGTGTCTGCTGGAAATTCATGTTCACCTGTAATATAAAGCCCATGTGGTGTATATCTCTGTTCGATTCTCTTGAGGTTAATACTGAGTGTTGATTCGGCATTGCGGTTATTCGTTTATGCCCTTTTCAGCCATTTAATTAATTTTCATGCAAATATTGAAGCACATGTTGCCGAAGCCATCTTGTTGGTAACCGTTGCCAATACTCTCCATATATATTCAGTGACTGTCTATGAAACAGATACTTAAATAGTTCGGTCAGATACAGTTTCTCCCTGAATTAGTAATAAATATCTCGCTGTTGCACGTAAGGTTTCAAGGTTTTGAAATGCGAATTCGCTGATGATGTGCCAGAATTTTGTAATTTGTAGATTGATGGTCTCAAGCTATACCGAAGCGCCAAAGAAACTGGTATAGTTATGCGCATTTAAATACAGAGACATATAAACACGCAGAATATGGCGCTGCTGTCGACAACACCTATATAAGACAAGTGTCTGGCGCAGTTGTTAGATGGGCTACTACTGCTACAATTGCAGGTTATCAAGATTTAAGTGAGTTTGAACGTATTGTTACAGTCGGCGTACGAGCGATGGAACATAGCATCTCCGAGGCAACGATGGAGTGGGGATTTTCCCGTACGACAATTTCACGAGTGAGCCGTGAATATCAGGAATCCGGTAAAACATCAAATCTCCGAAATCTCTGCTGCCGGAAAAAGATCCTGCAAGATCGGAACCAACGACGACTGAAGAGAATTGCTCAACGTGATTGAACCGCAACCCTTCCGCAAATTGCTGCAGATTTCAGTGCTGGACCATCAACAAGTGTCAGCGTGTGAATCATTCAGTGAAACATCATCGATATGGGAATATGGGGCCGAAGGCCCACTCGTGTACTCTTGATGACCGCACGACACAAAGTTTTACGCCTCGTCTGGGCCAGAGAACACCAACATTGGACAGTTGATGACTGGAAACATGTTGCCTCATCGGACTAGTTTCAAAGTGTATCGAGCGGATGGACGTGTACGGGTGTGGAAACAACCTCATGAATCCATGGATCCTGCATGTCAGCGAGGGACTGTTCAAGCTGATGGAGACTCTATAATGGTGTGGGGCGTGTGCAGTTGGACTGATATGGGACCCCTGATACGTGACAGGTGACGCGTACGTGAGCATCCTGTCTGATCACCTGCATCCATTGATGTCCATTGTGCATACCGACGGACTTGCGCAATTACAGAAAGACAATGCGACACCCCAAATTTCCAGAATTGCTAGAGAGTGGCTCCAGGAACACTCTTCTGAGTTTAAACACTTCCGCTGGCCACGAAACTTCCCAGACATGATCATTATGGAGCATATCTGGGGTGCCTTGCAACGTGCTGTTCAGAAGAGATCTCCAACCCAACGTACTCTCACGGTTTTATTGACAGCCCTGCAGGATTCATGGTGTCCATTCCTTCCAGAACAACTTCAGACATTAGTCGAGTCCATGGCACGTTGCGTTGCAGCACTTCTGCGTACTTTCGGGGGCCCTACACGAAATTAGACAGGCGTACCAGTGTATTGGCTCTTCAGTGTATAATTTCTGTAGAATATGATGGTGAGGCCTCCGGCATTTGCAGTGGTACGTGTAGATTTTTTCTTGGACGACGTAATTATTCAATCACTTAGTGTATTTATTCTATTCTAGATTACTTTCAGTGTTTAGTAATGTGATAACAGTCAAGGTAAACCATCACGCTTTACCGTGTTCAGCTGCAAGCTAAGCATATTACACTTCGTAATTTTGAGAGGCTTTTGAGCGTGTTTTACAAAGTTTAATCAGTTGTATAAGCTACGTATATCAATTTTACGTTGCGTAGAATTGCTGTTAAGTATGTGCTACTGTGTTCACTTCTTTTGGCTAATTCACAGTTAGGTAGTGCTTCAGAGTTGATTATTGAGTCATGAATATTCATATAACAGATCATACTTTCAATCAGCCTTGGGTTAATCTAGCCAGTCATGGATAGCAGATTAATCACAACATAGTAGTGCACCTTTATAAAATTCGTATAGGTACATATATACATTTAGATTGATTTAGATAAAAATAGTAAGTAATATTTGAGGCACTGGAAGAAATTAATTACTTATAAACAACATCTATATTTAATCGAAGAAGCATTACGGAATTTTTTTCCAAAAATTAAAAAGCATTGTCGAAGAAGGTCACGGTAAAAGCGTCATAGTCGGGTAAAGAATGAAATGTACGCTCTGTTTGTATTCTGGGAGATACTGTACGGCAAGTGGCACAGGCAATCACGACAGAAGCCTAAAGCGCGGCTGACAACCAGGCGCAGGTCGTTCTCCCCTCCCCTGGCTTCTGAAACTGCTCCTGGTTCTTTCCAGAGATTGGTAGAAGCGGTGGGCGCAGCCAGCCTCTTCATCGAGTCAGCGTAGCTGTCGATTTGCAACACCGCAGCACGGTGTTGTTACTTAGCCTGGAGCCGAGTAGCGTGTCTAGAGTCTGTGGCGGTTCGGCTGTTAAGATCCTCAACGTACTTTGCTAGGTTGGAGAGGCACCCAGGATAGATCAGGCGTGCACTTCACAGAGTTTGCATTTACCTTGGTACAGTGTACATAGGGACTCCAATTTTGTGACAGCCCTCTTATCTGATGGTGGTATTTTGCCACAGATACTGGAAATTGTTTTTTTTCTGTTTATGCAGTTAAGAGGGAAAAAATAAAATTTTCAAAGAACTCTTCTAGAATAGTATCAGAAGTTAAGAAAGAAATGCAGAAGTGAAGAACAAACTTGAGTTATGCTTTATGTGTGTGAAAGGAATACTCCGAAAAGGCGTGAAAGTCGAAGATAATGAAAAGGAATGTATTATCGTCTAATGGACAAGAATCTCTTGGTGAATACAACACTGAACGTGGCACGAAGTGTCATTTCAAAGTATTGAATGGATGGATAGATGGATTTAAAGTTTCTGGCTGCTAAACAGTCAGGTCATCAGCGCCCTTTCTCAAGATCGTCATACCGTTCTATGAGTTATATGAGTGTTAAAACGAAAAGCGAAGGTCACAATATAACTACAGCCACAGCAAAAAAAATAAAAAATAAAAAAAGTCACACACATATTACAGTATATCTGTCCATACTAATGTCATAAACCAATAGTATCAGGTCGGCGCATGGTTACGTAGTGTTTTTCCGTAAGTTTAGTAAGCACAACAGATACGTATAACAGAAACTTTAGTTATGAACAATACATTCTCATTCAGTAATTACAACAGTCCGCCAGCGCTGGGATAACTTTTAGATTCCGCGACTGTAGAAATCACTTCGTTTTTGAGGCGAAGAACTCCTTGATCCATGCTCAGAGCGCATTTTCATCCGGAAAGGAAGTTCCTTGAAGGCTGTTCGATAGAGAGCCGAGAAGATGAAAGTCTAAGGGTGCAAGATCAGGTGAATAGTGTGGGTGCCGAATGACTTCCCAACACAACACCTGTATAGTGTTTTTTGTCAGTCTAACAGAAACAGTCCGCGTGTTATCGTAAAGCAGCACCACTTCACGCAGTATTCCTGGTCGTTGTTCTTGGATTGCGTCTCCAAGACATATCAGTTATTGACAAAAAATGACAGCCATGATGATTACATCCCGGGGAAGAAATTCGTAGTACACCACACCAGCCTTTCCACCAGACGCATAACACTATCTTTTATGGATGCACGCGGGTCCGCGGGTCTTGCTATGTGGAGTCGCTGCTTTGTTTTCTCTCAAACATTCCTTACTTTTCCTTATGTTAGCACAAAGACATCATTTCTCGTCACCAGTAAAGATACAGATGACGAGCAACCAGAGAGGCACATATGGCCACCCACTGATCTTTGTGATTTTGGCTAAGAGCATACGATGCCTACATACCCTTCCCCGTTGCATGCAAATATTGCACGATAGTGGAATGATCACAGTTCATCACGTTTGCCAGTTCTCGAGTACACTGACATGGATCATTGTGGATTAATGCTTTTAAGCGATCTTCATCAAACTCCGAAGAGTCACTAATCTGCCAGGAAGTTTCCTATCACCAAACACTCCGCTGCAGAGAGAAAATTTCATTCTGGTAACATCCCCCAGCTGTGGCTAAGCCCTGTCTCCGCAATATCCTTTCTTCCAGCAGTGCTACTCTTCAAGGTTCGCAGGACAGTCTTCTGAAGTTTTGAAGGAGGGACAAAAGGTACTGGCGGAAGTAAAGCTGTGACAAGGGGTCGTGAGTCGTCCTTAGGTAGCTCACTCGGCAGAGCACTTGTCCGCAAAAAGCAAACGGCTCGAGTTCGAGTCTCGGCCTGGCCCACAGTTTTCATTTACCAGGAAGTTTCATCTACGTCAGGTCATGGAGATATTAACCTCCGATCAAAGATGAGGCCTAAGAATCGCACTGAGTTCTTAAAATGCAAATCTTGCCCCTCCTCTGGAATTCTGGTAAGGTAAAGGATTGACTTGAAAGATTAAAATACATACAAACAGTAATTTTCTGCAGAGAATGTAAAAACGGAAATACTAGCCCAATACAGTGTACTCCAGCCTCTTAAGGGTCAGCTGTAGATGGCGTGTAGGCACTAGTACTCGTGAGACTGGAAGAATAACGGAATACTTCAAATCCATCCACAAGTAGGGAATATTTGACTAGGCTCTTTATCGTGGAAGAGATACTATTGATTGCTATGATAAAAAGGGTGACGCACGAAATGCTACCATAAGGAACACCATTGTTTTATGGGAATTGGTAGAAGAATGTAGCGCCAAGTCGGTACCTGAAGTATGGTGCAGCCAAGAAGAACCCCAGCAACAAGAGGATATGCCCACGACATTTCTATTCATACAGGTGCTATCATATTTTTCCTCCAGATCCAAGATCCTGTTTCCGTAGGACTGACTTTAGTATCGCACTTTTGAGTTGGAGGAGGTTGTCCAGCATGGACTGATCAGAATGGAAACGGTTGATTAACTTTCTGATTTCGATAGTCCACAAGAGGTGTCGGTTTCTCATCCGCTGAAGAATAATTCCGGATATAACCTGTCCCTCTCCCCCCACCTCCCACCCCCCTCCTGGCTTAAGAATCGGTATCAGAATCGTCTACCGCCATAGAGCCTGACAATAGCCTTCAGCTCATGTATTGTTGAAGAGACATGGGATGACTTCTTGCGCCTCCATGTAGAGGTGTCGTAGCACGTCACAGTGGATCCCGTCGGGTACTGAAGCAGTGCCACGCGGAGCAGTTAGGGCAGACTGTAGTTCCCACATGGAAGACAGGCAATTATAATCTGCTCCAAGTTGTTACAAAAGTAGTCTGTGTTTCTCCATGTGCTCTCTACGTAGTGGGAATCGATGATTTATGTAGGAGATAGATCAAATCACGAAGTGTTTCGCAGTCATTTGCAATACAACCCGGGTAGTTGCCGCATTGATCCATCTTCGTCGCTGGTGTCGAATGCTTAAAGGATGTTACAAACTCTCTACACGGTCTTCATTTTCTTTCCTTCATAATTCGTACAGCTACAGGCCTCGCCTGCCGAAAGGCTGCGAGATTGTCTCCACTTGTCCTATTCCTAAACCTACGCACTGCAGTTCGCTTATCTCTGACTGCTGACCGACATTCCTCGTTCCATCAAGGTACGACTTTTCTTCTAGGCTGGCTAGCGGATGTAGGAATGGCGGAATCAGCAGAAAATGTGATCCACTGACTCCTGGGTTCTGCCAAAGTGTTCAGAGATAGTCATTTGGCTGTATAGTAGCTCAACAACCACTTCGCTCTGGTACTGTATCCTCAGCTAGGCGACAAAGTGATCACTTTAACGTAGATCTTGACCACTCCCCAAGTGACGGTGCCTGGGCAGCACTACGTCATTTCCCATGTATTAAGGATGGTGACGGTATTGAGCCACGCGAAATGCTCGTCGTAGGCCAGTACCAGGCCAACCAAGAGTTGCAGCTCCACACAGCAGGACTGATATTATCTTAACTGCCCGAAGAAATGCAACAGTCTCAGCAAGGCAGACGTCTAAACGTCCGCATACACCGGTCAGTGAGGCTTTCAGATCTGAATCATATAACGTATGTCTGGCAGGCACTGAAGAGACAAGCTGAAGTTCGTCGTCCTTCACCGTGCTCTACGACCTCACCAACACCCAGTACAGAAAACATGTTTTTTATATGTCGATCATACCGAATCGATGAGCATCAGAGTAAACAAAATAGGCAAGGAACGAGATATATGGACACAATCACTAGAAGGGACAACTGTTACGACATCCAGATATAATTATCTTGGAAGAAGAAGTGCAGGAGAAACGTTGCAAAGGCATACGAAGATTTGAATTTGCTAAACACATTATCAGCGATGTAGAAATTACGTAGCTATGTAAAGATGATGATGATGGTGGTGGTGGTGGTGGTGGTGGTGGTGGTGGTGATGGTGGTGATGATGGTCATGATGATGATGATGATGATGATGGTCATTATGATGATGATTATACTGATAGGATTCTGGGAACGAACGGGACGAAGCTTTAGTGTCAGTACTAAAATATAATGAAATGAATGTGTTTGATCTGGATGAAAAAAATAAGAAACTACTCCGAAATAAAATAGCTTCTACAAACTCCTTTTGTTCACATTTACTCAAGCGCACGCGCGCGCGCACACACGCATACACAAAGGGAAACTTTCTTCTATGCCAGTTCTGAAAACGTTAGCTGAAAACAGAGAGATATAATAAAAAAGTAGATAAAAGACCATGTATATGATATGACTGCTATCGGCCTTGACATGTTCCATACGCCTGTTCTCCCTTGATCACCTAAAATAAGGAACCTCGGCCCCAGTTATTACTTGGATGGATGACCGCCTAGAAACAATGGGTGCCCGTTGGCTCAGGGACACTATCATGAGGTTGGTAAATTAAAAAAAAAAAAAAACTGCGACACTCTGGAATCGCCAGTTAAGACCCAGTGTTGTAGGCTAGACAGTGCACAAAACTCCATAAGCTTTGTAACACTCGTCTCATCAGCTAGACAGATGAAAAGATTAGCATAAGGTAGGAAAGTTGTGGTAGATAAACGATCACAAATTTTTCCGACATTTTAATTGTGATCAAACTAGTGAATACATTGGTCCATTGCAGAAATATTAACTCTTTCTTTGGAGGGCAAGACCCAATTCAGATATCTGGCTTAGAACCAAGGTAATCTCTAGAAAACATTGATAGGAACGAGAAAATCCGATTTATTCTAATTTGTTGCTGCATTAATACGCATATCTACGTATCTGTTTGTGTGTCGCTTTTTTGAAGGCTGAACAACTTTTCTGTCGGTTCCAATAGGGATTCTGCCATACTTGATCTTGTGAAGTTCTACTTGGATCATTCTTTCAAGAGATCAAGAGGGCTGTAGGTATCAGAGTTCGGTTTCCTGATAATTTATGGGAACACTTGGATGTAAAAAAAGGGTAAGGTTTAACGTCCCGTTGACGACTGGTACTAAGAGAAAGAGAAGAAGCTGGGAATGGAGAAAGTCGTCGGCTGTGGCCTTTCAAAGGAACCATCTCAGCTCCTGATTGACACTAAATCTGGATGAGCACACGGATGTTTGAACAGCCGACATCCCGGAAGTGTCCTGTGTTTTACCAGTGCGCCACCTCGCTCGCTTCTTAGATCTACTTTTGCGCCGTAGCTTAATAAACAAAATAGGTTCTTACCAAACTGCATAGATGGCATACGATTGGACTAAAGAACCGGCCGTGGTGGCCGAACGGTTCTAGGCGCTACCGTCTGGTACCGCGCGACCGCTACGGTCGCAGGTTCGAATCCTGCCTCGGGCATGGATGTCTGTGATGTCCTTAGGTTAGGTTTACATAGATGTGTGTGATGTCCATAGGTTAGTTAGGTTTAAGTAGTTCTAAGTTCTAGGGCATGAGGTCGGTCGCTTGACGGCTTGACGGCGCGATCGGCGCGGCCCTGCACGTTGCCGGCGCGCCATAAGGCACGGAGGCTCGCACTGGCGCGTATCGCTTCTAGTCGGGCGTGCCGCGGCAGTCCTCACAATGGGAAGTGATGGATCTCTCATAGCCTCTCCTTCCCAAGTGGCTCTTTCCGCCTTCCCGTGGTGCCAGACGTTAAGCTCGGTATTTCTGCCTTGCGACAAAATGGAGAGCGGTGACCCAACCCGATGTGAAAGCGCAGGCCGCGTGGCACAGGGGGAGCTGTGTCGAGGGACCGAACACCAGTCCCTTCTGTTCGCAGGGCACAGACCAGCAGGTGCTCTGCATGCCGGCGACTTCGTTTGTAGGCGTGGGATCGCGGTGTGAGTCGGCAAGGGTGCTTCGCTGCGCCCCTGGGTACCCGGGGCGTGTTCTGCCAAGCCCAGGAGGTGGTGACATCGCCTGGGCCAGGTTTGATGGGTCCAGACCGCTGAACGACTGGGTGACCGGCCCACCACCTGAGTAGGAGTGGGTCCTTGGCCGAAAGGTGGAAGCCTGGGCAAGATCAAATGTTTCAAATGGCTCTGAGCACTATGGGACTTAACTTCTAAGGTCATCAGTCCCCTAGAACTTAGAACTACTTAAACCTAACTAACCTAAGGACATCACAAACATCCATGGCCGAGGCAGGATTCGAACCAGCGACCGTAGCGGTCGCGCGATTCCAGACTGTAGCGCCTGGAACCGCTCGGCCACCCCTGCCGGCTGCTCGGGCAAGTAGCGGCGAAGGACGAGAGGTGCATCCGCCTCTCCGGAGTGCGGGGTGCACTTTGCCGAGGAGTGTTGCGTGAAATCGTCGGTGACGAGGCCACCGAGGGGGAGCAGTACGCTGGAGACGGCGTGTTGAACCCAGCAGCTCGAGAGTGCCCTTGACCTAGGGGCGAGGTCGTTGGGCGAGCTGCATTCTGCCCCCCCCCCCCCCCCCCATGCCAGAGGAGCCGGTCTGGGGCAAGAGACGGGCTACCACCTTCTCAACTGAAAGGAGTGATTCGAGTGCGCCAAAACGCGGTTCTTTTGCGCCTGATCCTTCTCCCCAGGACGAGCTGGGACAGGCAGAGGTTGAGACAGTCACGCAAAGACATGCAAGAATATCACTGCTCTTGGAGCAGAACATAAAGAATGGTAAAATAAGTGAAGCGGCTCTGTCCGTGATAAAAAATGAACTGACAGCATGGGCCATTGCTCACGCAAAGCTTGAAGGCCGTGTGGAAGAGCTGGAGAAGGAGAACAGCAGACTGAGAAAGCAACCCTGTAAAAGACAAGATTAAAATAAAGAGAATTAAACCAAGCAGAAATTCAGTAATCGTGGAAGTTGCGTCAGAGGAGGATAAAGAAAAGCTTCTGAATAATCAAAAGTTATACTCAGTGGTCAAATGCGAACCACCGAAGAAAAGAAATCCTCTAGTTATCCTCTATGACGTACCCACAGTAATGACTAATGAAGAGCTTACTGAGATAATACGAGAGCAAAATTTTGAAGACATGCATGAAGATGAATTCAAAAACTGCCTTAAACTAAGGTTCAAGGCGGAGCATCGGGGTCGTGATGTTGTTCATCACGTTGCCGAGGTCACGGCACCGATGTGGAAGAGGATCACCAATGGGCAGATTGTACGTTGGCTTTCACTCGGTCAACATTAGGGATTATATCGTGGTACCTCGCTGTCATAACTGAGGTGACCTGGACCACATTCTAAGGCTTTGCATCACTGAATCGGCTTGCATCAAGTGTGGTGTGAATGGTCACAATCGTAAAGATTGCAAGGCAGCAGCAGTCTGCATCCCTTGCAAAAGGCGTGGCAAAAAGTCATGCGGAGCTACAGGACGTAATTGCCCAACATACCGGATGTTAGAACAGCGGTTAATTTCTAGAACTGACTATAGCTGAACACAGCTTACGGAACAGGATGCCAAAGCGTAAATCCCCGAGTAAGAGGAGGAGGGATGCTATGACGGCAAGTAGACTTAAGGGATTCTTGATGTCGCTCTCGGGCGCCACTAAGACAGAAACATTGAATAAAGCCATCAAAATGGGGTTCCATACGATGGATAAAAGCACCCAAACCGATCTCCCCTCAACGGGCATGGACCCCACCCCTCAAAGCCGGGGAACGAAGCCGATAGCAAAGCGGCAAGGGCATCCTGTGGCTGTGGCAATTTCAACAGATGATCAAAACAAAGTAACTCAACAACCGATTCAAGAAAACACAGTTACCAGCACAAGTCCAAATTCCACCACACAGAGCACTCCAGTAGTCAGATTGCCACCTGTTGACCCGGTGAGGGTGTACCCCAATATCGAGTACATGATGCAACTGGCTAGGCTGGAGGAGCCTATTACCCTGACCACTGCCTTACAACATGTGGTCCGTGTAGGACACGAAGAGGGTAGGGGTTACCTTTTCGGTAATGGAGGACATAATTCAGCTAAAGTCAGTGAATCTCCCCACTGACTTCAGAGCCCTGTGGGACCTGCTAAAGAAAGTCTTTGAGAGACGAGGTGAGAAGTTTGACCTCAAGGACATCTATGAACAGGCTGTGCTGGCAAATGGACGAATTGCATTCGACTGGAGTGAGACCTGGCCAGACGATCATATGCACACGTACTTTCCTTGATGACTGAATTAACTATTGGACAGCTAAACACTTACAATAGTCGACTTGTGATGCAGGAGCTCCGCAGGCAGGTAGAGGAGAGGAGAATGGATGTGCTCTGCCTACAGGAGCCGTACTCCCAAGTTGGGAAAATAGCTTTTGCTGCCGCAACATGACAAATCGTCAGCAGAGGAGATGACCCAAGAGCGGCGATAGTTATCACAAATAAACTTCTGAGGGTCACTACACTCTCGCAGTTCACGACTAGTCACTGCAACGTCGTGGAGCTTCAATCTCCAGTGGGAGTAATCACTAATATAAACATGTATTTCCAATACGGAGATGACATTGAACAACATCTAGAACATCTGGCAAGAGTTACCACGGCGTTCCAGGGACGGAAGGTAGTCATAACTGCTGACATCAACACAAAATCCCCCCTGTGGTACAGCGGCAGTAGAGACACAAATGGGAAAAAAATGGAAGAATTTATTATGGCTTCGCAACTGGTGGTGGCCAACAAGCCTGGCAACTCTCTTACCTACGCAGCAGGAGGAGGACAGGGCACGAACATTGACATTACATTAACAACAGCAAATGCAGCAAACCTCATACAGCGCTGGAAGGTTGTGGGCAATGCCACCATAAGCGACCACAATCTAATAACCTTCACTCTAGGTGAAAGGTAGTGCCGTTGGGCCATGGCGTGGGAATTGCAATTCAATTACAATAGAGCAGACTGGGAACTCCTAGCAATGGTGTGCGACATTCCTGCCTTACCGGAAGGTGACATCACGACATAGACGTGGACGAAAGAGCTGAGGAACTAGTGGCCACAGTACACAGAGCGCTGTGGGCTGCTGTACCGACCAGGAGGAACGCCATGGCGGCCTCACCGTCACCATAGTCGGCCGAACTAGAGAAACTACGTCAATCTGTCAGGAGGCTGAGGAGGCATTACAAGCGCTGTGTCGTCTGGCTGGAAAAGGCAAAGATGACAATTGCAATACAGGGAGGCCAAGCAGAAATTCCAAAAAGAACTGCGGGAAGTAAGGATGCGTAGCTCGGAGAGTTATGTGTTAAACCAGTTGGCCTTGGACCCATGGGATCTCCCCTATAAGTTCGTGAGAGAGAAAATCCGCTCTCCCATGGAGTTATCGACAGGCTCGGGAGTCTGGGTGCACAGGCTCACGAGGGTCGTGCCCACCATGACAGTGAAAAAGGTCCAGAGAAGCATGATTCTGAGATCTGTGGGGGCTTACAGAACATCTCCGGGGGAGCCCTGTTAGTCATAATGGGGCTTTGCCCGTTAGACAACAAGATACGAGAACAAGTGGGGTGGTATTGGGCCAAAAAGGGGAATATGAACAAAATAATAGAAATTGTGGGTGTGAGGGTGGAGGATAAGAGGTAGTAAGAAATAGAGTGGAGGAACTTTGGCAGAGGTCTTGGAAGAAGAAACTGGGAGAAGGACCTTCCAGTTTTTACCAGAGGTAAAAGAGTATGGGGGCCTGAAATACTTTGAACCAACACGAGGACTCATTCACTTTCTCACTGGCCATGGACTCTATCCGACATACTTATGTCGGTTTGGGAGGAGGGCAACCCCCGCGTGTGACTGTGGCGTGGCAGAGGGTACTCCCGACCATGTGGTTTACGAGTGCCCCCTCTTCAATGATGTCGCGACAACACTTCGCGACAGACTTCCAAATCACGACACATACCACCTACTCAGACAAGAAGACACTTTTCACGTTCTGAATGCATTGGCAAATGTTAGTAGAATACCTGAGGAACCTAGATTAGGTATCAACTTGTAGACCAAACCAATTGAGACCAGAGGCCATTCCCGTACCGCCTGTGCGTGGGCTGGCCGACTTCCATCATAGTTGGAATCCGCCACGTACAGGACTAGATGGGGTGGGGTCAACACCACCGATCAAGACAAGCACCGGATATGACGTAGGTTAAGTTAGTTTTGCAGGACTTAGATTAGGACACTAATTTAGGGAACTGCAACGATTACTGACTTTGGCCAGCCCAGTGCCAGGGGCATGCTCTTCGGGTTTAGCTCGTTGAGCCTGGCTATCCCAAGTAGGTTTATGTACAACTGGAACACCTGTGACGCTGCAGGTAATAAGAAATAGTCATAGTAGATAGGTTAAGTAATAAGTAGTTAGATCAAACTGACAATTGTTTTAGTAAAAGGTAACTAACACATTGTAGTTGTTAAACTGTAGCTCACTAACACAATTGTGAAAGCTGCGTTGTAATCTTATCTATGTATAATTATTATGACCCACTAATCATCTTAGGAGGTGGGTTAATATTGTATAATTATTATTGATTGTGGAATAAAGAATTAAAAAAAAGTTCTAGGGGACTGATGACCTCAGAAGTTAAGTCTCATAGTGCTCAGAGCCATTTGAACCTTTTTTTTTTTTTTTTTTTTTTTTTTGGACTAAAGACTTTATAGCAAACGGAAGAGAACAAGAAAACCGACAGCAGTTCCCAGTGTTCCTCAAGGAAAGGTGATATAGCAGTTGCTGTTCGCAATGTACACAGTTGGAATAAATGCAGCATCCTCAAGGACTGTGTTCAGTGGCAGTGGGTTATAATATCTGCATACTGAGGGACTGTAGTTTTACTGATTCGTTTTTCACGGTCGTCGGTGATCAGATGATGTTCAGGAGACCTGCCTGTGCTCCCCCTGTTTTGACTCCGCAGGCAATAACTGTGCTGAGTTTAGAGGTGAACAGTGATTGCAACATGCTTTCTAGGATACAACCATGCCTCGCCAACGATTACATAGTCACTTGGAACAGCTTCAGCCATTTTAACAGTATTGCATATTGAGCCTGCGGGAAGCGTGATGGCTGTATTGAAGGACTGCTGCACGTGCCCGGCGCAGTGTGTCAGTGGTTTGCTGCTGGATTCAGCAGTGGTCTGAGGAACATTCCCACACCCATAAACCAAGTGCTGGATGACCGTGTAGTACGTCACGTACGTCAAGATCGACGCGATGTGTGAGCAGCGGTGCCCGATTGAACACCATCCACTGACGAAATATGGGCACCTGCTGCACCTGCCGTGTCACCAGGAGCACTGGTGAACGCCTGCTTGCAGCAGAACTAAGATCACGTGTGCGTCTAGCCAGGTCACCATTGATACCGCCAAGCAAGACTCGTCCGATGTCATTAGTCAACTGGAGAATGGAATGGCTCTCTGTTGGCTTCAGTGATGGGGGTATGTGAGCTTCGTTACACATTCTTCAGACAGCGCACGAAAGTCCCAGGAAAGCTGAAGTTCTTGAACATCTAAAGGTCGCAAATCTCAGTGGGCCTTAAACATTAAGTCTACGAGCAATGTGTACTGCCAGCGTCAACTTGCGGAAATGAAACACAGGCATTAGGTATACAAACGGTTCAAAACTCGAGGGTTGTACGAGGGGCAATGGAAAGATTCCTTTTGAGCATAAGATACGTGACAGGTGAATAAATGAATGGCAAAGAAGTTAGAGAGGAGTTAAGGAAGTAGTAGCGTTACAAAATCAAAATGGGGCTGAGATGGACACATAGCGAACCAAATGAAGAGACATGGGCTGTAGAGATTCTATGTAATTATTACTTTTCTATGAGGGGCAGTCAAATCAAAGCGAGACAGCTGGTTTTCCAGTAACTAAACTGTTCATTATGTCACAAATATTCGTCATAACTGTTAAAAATTTATTCCAGTGCGAGACAGATCGCTCACTGCCTTCACGGAAAAATGTTTGCCGATGCTTACGAGAGCGTGACTGTACCCAGGTGTCCACCTCTTCGTCGAAACTAATTCGACAGCCGCGAATGTCTTTCTTCAAAGCCACCAAAAATATCGACTCATCCTCATGTTGCCAATGTTATAACGACAACGATGCAGAAGTTTCGCTGGGAAGATCTTCACAGCCTCCATACATATCCGATCTCTCTCCATGCGACTTGAAGCCCTGAAGAAAGACATTCGTCACTGACGATTTGGTTCGGACTAAGGGGTCTCAGCCTCATCACAATGAGGGCTCCGCAGGCAACCCAAAACAATGTTCCATGAAGGCACTGACCGTCTTGTTTCAGAGTGGAATAATTATGTTAACAGGTATGGCAATTATTTTCGAAATAATAAACTGTTTACCTATTTTTTCTATCTATTTCGTAATCGTTTGATCGCCTCTTATACACTGAAGCGGCAAAGAAACTGGTATAGGTACGCGTATTCAAGTACAGAGTTATATAAACAGACATAATAAGGCACTACGGACGTCAACGCCTAAATAAGACAAGTGTCTGGCGCAGTTGTTAGATCGGTTACTGCTCCTACAGTGGCAGGTTATCAAGATTTAAGCGAGTTTCAATGTGCTGTTATAGTCGGCGCACGAGCGATGGGACACAGCATCTACGAGGTAGCGATGAAGTGGGAATTTTCCCTACGACCACTTCACGAGTGTACCGCGAATATAAAAAATCCGTGAAATATCAAATCTTCAACATCGATGCAGTAGGAAAAAGATGCTGCAAAAACGGAACCAACGACGACTGAAGAGAATCTTTCAACGGGACAGAAGTGCAACCCTTCCGCAAAATGCTGCAGATTTCAGTGCTGGGCCATCAACAAATGCCAGCGTGCAAACCAGTCAATGAAATGTTATCGATATGGGCTTTCGAAGCCGAAGGCCCATTCGTGTATACTCGAAGACTGCACGACACAGAGCTTGGCGCCTCGCCTGGCCCGTCAACACCGAATCTGGATTGTTAATGACTGGAAATATGTTGCCTGATCGGACGAGTCTCTTTTCGAAGAGTATGGACGTGTGCGGGTATTGAGCCAACCTCCCGAATCCATGGAGCCTGCATGTCAGCATCGGACTAATGAAGCTGGTGGAGGCTGTGTAATGGTGTGGCGCCTCCAGCTGGAGTGATATGGGAACCATGATACGCCCTGATATGACTCTGACAGGTGACACGTACGAAATCATCCTGTCTGATCACCTGCATCCATTCATGTCCATTGTGCATTCCGGCGGAGTTTGATAATTCCAGCAGGACAGTGCGACACCTCACACGTCCAGAATTGTTACAGAGTGGCTCCAAGAACACTCTTCTGAGTTTCAACACTTCCGGTCGCCACTAAACTCTCCAGAAATTAACATTATTGAGCATATCTGGGATACCTTGCAACGTGCTGTTCAGAACAGACCTCCACCCCGTCGCACTCTTATGGATTTATGGACAGGCCTGGAGGATTCATGGTGGCAATTCCCTAGAGCACTACTTCAGACGCCGGCCGCTGTGGCCAAGCAGCTCTAGGCGCTTCAGTCCGGAGCTGCCCAGCTGCTACGGTTGCAGGTTCGAATCCTTAGGTTAGTTAGGTTTAAGTAGTTCTAAGTGTAGGGGACTGATGACCTCAGATGTTAAGTCCCATAGTGCTTAGAGCCATTTGAAAAAATGGTTCAAATGGCTCTGAGAACTATGGGACTTAACTGCTGTGGTCATCAGTCCCCTAGAACGTAGAACTACTTAAACCTAACTAACCTGTCACACACATCCATGCCCGAGGCAGGATTCGAACCTGCGACCGTAGCGGTTGCGCGGTTCCAGACTGTAGCGCCTAGAACCGCTCGGCCACTCCGGCCGGCAGCCATCTGAATTTGAACTACTTCAGACATTAGCCGAGTGCATGCCACGTTGTGTTGCGGCACTTCTGCGTGCTCGTGGGAGCCAGGAAATTAGGCAGGTGTACCAGTTTCTTTGGCTCTTCAGTGTAGCTCAACAATTTATAAAATGGTATGACCGGTTTGGACTGTACTAGCAATCTTCTTCAGAGTATTAAATATTGTCACAGAGTGTGAGGCGTCACATGTTGTTGGCATGACATGATAGTAAACATGATATTAACATCTGCCCTGTCCAGCAGGATCACCAGATTTCTCGCTAATTGAAAACGTATGGGATATGATAAAGTAGAAATTTAATCGCTCTCCATGGCCTGCAACGACCATTGTCGAATTGTGATAAGAGACGCACAATACTTGGGACAGTCTATCGCAAAATGACATTCGATACCTTTACGATCGTTTTCATGCGAGAATACACGCCTGTGCTACAGCCGGAAGGGCATACGTTGCTTATTGACACGTCTGTTTGGGCAGCCATTACTGCAGTGAGTAGGTCTGAATTTGTTATCATCTACTCCTACAGTGATGAATTACCTGTGCCCTGAGGTGACAGTATAATGATCTCGTCCTGGAACGTGTTGCATCTTTTTCCGGCATTGTATATTAATACAATGATTCAAATGGCTCTGAGCACTATGGGACTTAACATCTGAGGTCATCAGTCCCCTAGAACTCAGAACTACTTAAACCTAACTAAGGGCATCACACACATCCATGCCCAAGGCAGGATTCGAACCTGCGACCGTAGCGCTCATGCTGTTCCAGACTGAGGCGCCTAGAACCACTCGGCCACACGGGCCGGCCTTAAGACAATGCAGCCAATGTCTTGCTCTCCGTGTTGTGCAGCGATCTCAGTCGTTCCATTGTGGAACAGATCGAAAGAGGGACTTACAAGAACGGAAACTGTCATCTGCAAGGACTTGCATTAGGAGAAGGCAGTAGCAGATGCACTCCCTGCCGGTCGCAATGTCTCGGCGCCGGAGAAAGCTGAACGAAGCCTTGCCGTGGCCCCTGAGCCTGGAGAGCAGCGCGCATGCGCAGAGCCGCCCGGGGCGTCGACCGGCGCCGCTCCTGACAGCGCACGGTGTCGGCACTCCGCGCGAAGTAGTGTGGGGGAGCGCGCGCCGGCTCCAGCTCTTTATCTCGCCCCTACCCGACGGCGGCAGGCCAGCTTCCTGCCGCTTCCCGCCACCAGGAAGCCACGCCGCAGCGCACCACAACACAGGACGAGACGGCAGAGACCACAGACAGCCGCAGCAGCTCCGTCCACCTCACACCACGCTGTCTAGAGTGACAGCAGCATCGCTCCAGCAGCTGCAACAGGTACAATCCCACGCCATTTATCTCGTCGTAAACATGTCGGCAGCAAGCGTTAACAAGCAATATACAGGTAATATATTTGCAGGAGCTCTTATATTGTTGAAAAATGCCATATTACCGCCTCGAGCTGCTAGTAAGTACTTCATTTATACAACCAGTTTCCGTCGTCTGACCATCATCAGACTCGTAAAGGTACTCACAACATCATGCTGGCCGAAATATAAAATCGTTACCGTCAAGTCATAAAATCATGAACAATATACTGCCATCATATCGTGTTCACAGCGTTAACGCCGATTACAGTTTTAACATAAATGTGTACACTCCATAGAACAGGTTTTATAAACTGACGACGTAATTCGTACTACGGTATGCTGACGATGTGTTGTTCATCAGGCGCTCCAGTCTGGAACCGCGCGACCGCTACGGTCGCAGGTTCAAATCCTGCCTCGGGCATGGATGTGTCTGATGTCCTTAGGTTAGTTAGGTTTAAGTAGTTTAACGACGAATGTGTAAAGCCGGAACCAGTGACGGTGCTTTTTCAACAAAGTAAACCAAAACGGAATTATGGCTGGTTGCTGCTATACTTATACAACACATTCTGTAATTAGGAAGTAACTTTGTATTGCAAAAAGGTTGTACTAGTACCTTGGGCCGCTGATAAAACACTTTATTTGTACAAGCAGTTTCAGTCATCTGATCGTGCCGGCCGGAGTGGCCGTGCGGTTCTAGGCGCTACAGTGTGGAACCGAGCGACCGCTACGGTCGCAGGTTCGAATCCTGCCTTGGGCATGGATGTGTGTGATGTCCTTAGGTTAGTTAGGTTTGTTTTAAGTTCTAGGGGACTGATGACCTCAGAAGTTAAGTCCCATAGTGCTCAGAGCCATTTGAGCCATTTATTGTTTATCCTTTTTTTCACTTGATGATAACGATTTTATATTTCACCTAACATGATGCTGTGAGTACGTTTATGTACCTGATGACGATCAGATTGCTCAAATGGTTCAAATGGCTCTGAGCACTATGCGACTTAACTTCTGAGGTCATCAGTCGCCTACACTTAGAACTACTTAAACCTAACTAACCTAAGGACATCACACACATCCATGCCCTAGGCAGGATTCGAACCTGCGACCGTAGCGGTCGCTCGGTTCCACACTGCAGCGCCTAGAACCGCACGGCCACTCCGGCCGGCACGATCAGATGACTGAAACTGCTTGTACAAATAAAGTGTTATATCAGCGGCCCAAGGTACTAGTACAACTTTTTTGCAATACAAAGGTACTTCCTAATTACAGAATGTGTTGTATAAGTATAGCAGCAACCAACCGCAATTCCGTTTTGGTTTACTTTGTTGAAAAAGCACCGTCACTGGTTCCGGATTTACACATTCGTCGTCTGGCGGCATCCATGTCTTTATTGCAGCATTTAAATGTGTGTATACATGTTGTATCGTAATTACCTCTTACAATGCTCAGTGTTGACTGAAAAACTATTGAAATTCTGAATTTATCAGGGAGAAAATACAGAGAGTGAAATGTTATCTGTAGCTTTTACGGAAAACACATTGTGGTTATGAAAGTCGGAAATGAAAGGTAGACACCAATTGAGACAAATTGAAAGAAGGTTGTAGCTTATCCGCAGTGTAGTTCGATCTGCACAGAGAACAAGATGTGAAGGAAACCAAGGGGTGATCTGGAAAAGAAATTCACGGACAATAAATAAATAATCGAAGGTTTGATGATGACACTGTAATTCTTCCAGAGACAAGTCCGCTGTGTTGTTCAATCCGAATACTGAGCACTATGTGAAAGAAATCCAAGGGGAAATTTGGGAAAGGAATGTAGTCTTGAGTTTTGGGAGAATAAATAATTACTTCAGGGTTTGTCGATGACACAAATTCTGCCAGAGACGACAAATGATCTGTAAAGTCAGTAAGTATATTGTATTAAAAAGAGGTTATAAGAAATAAGAAACATGTAGCAGAAGGATGATGCGGCCTAACAACTTCCAAGATGTTTTTTTCATGAGTATCAGATGTAAGAAATGGCCGGTCCGCAAGCCTGTGGCCAGTCTATTGGCCTGACTGATTGCAACCTTTCTTCGGCGCAGTGCTAGGAGGTGGAGGATGGCTGGCACTCCGGCCGCCTTTAACCTCCGTGAGAGATCTGTAGTACTCGTTTGATAGCAGGCTGAGTGGTCCCGGCGCCATACTGGAAGGGCTGGAACGAGGAAAATTCCCTGATCGCATCAGGGATTGAAGCTCCGTGACCAGAACCACTCACTAGACAAAAATGGTTCAAATGGCTCTGAGCACTATGTGACTTAACTTCTGAGGTCATCAGTCGCCTAGAACTTAGAACTACTTACACCTAACTAACCTAAGGACATCACACACATCTATCCCCGAAGCAGGATTCGAACATGCGACCGGAGCGGTCGCTCGGCTCCAGACTGTAGCGCCTAGACCCCCACTAGACAAGCACGGCCACTGTCAGTCAACCAAAGTAACAAAAGAATAATGGATTGTAGTCGGACTAAATCGGATAATGCTCAGAGTATTTAGTTACGAAATGAAATTCTGTAAGTCGAAGACGACTTCTGCTATTTGTGCAGCGAAATAACTAATGATGACACATGGAATGAGGATATTAAATGAGGACTAGCAATAGCAAGAAAAGCTTTTCTGAAAAAGAAAAATAAGGAAAGTTGGAAATTTGTGGTAAGATCTTATGGGACCAAACTGCTGAGGTCATCCGTCCCTAAGCTTACACACTATTTAATCTAACTTAAACTAACTTACGCTAAGGACGACAGATACACCCATGCCCGAGGTAGGACTGGAACCTCCGACGGGGGAAGCCGCGCGGACCGTGACTAGACGCCTCATACCGCGCGGCTACCCCGCGTGGCTCGAAAAATAAGTTAGCGCATAATATGTTAAGTATTAGGTAAGCTTTTCCGTCAATATTTACTATGAGTACAGCTTTATATGAAATTGGAACGACAAGGAGAGAAGTTTCTGAAGTGAGGTATTGGAGAATCTTGAAAATTAGATGTGTAGACCGGAAGATGTGATGAATCTAATGTCATCACTTGACTAAAAGAAGTGATAAGTTGATACAACAAATTACGAGATGTCAATCAGTAATTAACTGGCAGTGGTGGAAAGTATTGAGGGTAAAATGGAGAACAGCTTCAAACCAATCTTCCAACTGATGATCATAACAACCATCCATCAGTCATATGACATCCACATCTGGATAAATGCCTCTACACTTTTCACGCATTGTCGTCTTAACCGATACACATCCAAGTTTACTGCTGTCATCTACCAGACTTCGGGCCTTTTCTTCTCTTAGAATCCAGGACACAATTCCATGCTTCCTCTACCATCCATTCGTATGGATACGTGTTCCTTCGATTTCATTTGGTTGCGTTTTCAGAACGTCTTATGTCCACCATAGGCTGCTTAATTTTTTGAACAAACTGTTTTACTTCAACATTTGTTTTACGTTACATGTGTAGCGCAGTATATGCTCATACGTATTCTGATTGTCATCGTGTTTGTATTCAAGGAAATCTTACATGTAAGTGGTAACAAATTCTTGTCCACACACGATAAAAATTGCTTTTAAATACGATAACACACGCACATATATATACAGGGTGGTTCATTGATCGTGACCGGGCCAAATATCTCACGAAATAAGCGTCAAACGAAAAAACTACAACGAACGAAACTTGTCTAGCTTGAAGGGGGAAACCACATGGCGCTATGGTTGGCCCGCTAGATGGCGCTGCTGTAGGTCAAACGGACATCAACTGCGTTTTTTTAAAATAGGAATCCCCATTTTTTATTACACATTCGTGTAGTACGTAAAGAAATATTGATGTCTTAGTTGGACGACTTTTTTCGCTTTGTGATAGATGGCGATGTAACAGTCACAAACGTATAAGTGCGTCGTATTACGTAACATTCCGCCAGTGCGATGGCCTCGGGCCTAAACTGGCTGTTAATAAAAAATAGTGGTTGAAATAATTTAACTTGTTCCAATAAATTAAACAGTTAATAGAGAACAAAATGGTTTTGACCTTCAGAAAATGCATTGAGGCTGACTACTAAATACGAAAAAACTAATTTTCATGAAGTCATTATAATTGCGTCTTCCTCCCCTGCCTGTTCCCGCAGAGGGACGTACCTGTATAAACGTGTACGCCATCGTTAAGTTTTCTTTCCATACTTAAGGTGTTCGTATCGATGACCAGTATTCGACAATTTCCCAGTGCCACAAACAAAACCATAAAATCGGTATCGGAGGTATCGACTAATGAAGGGAAAAAATAAGTTTTCATAACTAGTTTAATGAGAATTGAAATGTATTCAGAAATTTTGTAATACATAGGAATGGCAAGAGTTGTTGTGAAACTAATACCATGTGCAGCTTATAACATAAATATTATATTTGACCAACAAATACCAGCAAGGGCTATGCACGCACTACGTAGAAAACATGAGCAAAGTATTCATATCTGATTGAAGTAAATGTCGATAAAGGTTGGTGTTGGTAGCTTAATAAACTCTTCTTCTTCAAGATCCTTTTGTTGATTTATTTCCGCACTGGGTACTCCCTTTCTATGTGCAGCGGCTTAGGGAAATCCCCTCTTCACAAGCAGTCACGCGGCAGCTCAGCTCGGTCTTGCGAACTGGGGACACGGGCGACAAACTGGTCTGCGCACAAGTGAGTTTGTTTTCTGTGCGTCTGATAACTTTTTGTGTTGATATATATATATATCACAGCTATTGTTTACGCATCACGCTATGAGGTTAATAAGCTTCAGGCTTATGTGTTTACCTATAATTTGTATCAGCATACATTGGCATAGCGAGTTCCCATTGTGGAATATGTACTTGTACATTAACCCACCATAACCTAATCACTGTGCACTCTTTCTGTTAGTAGTCATAATTTGATCTCACTGAATGAAACTAAAATTTCTAGCATACATGACAAGGGTGTAATAGTTTTGACACTGACAGTCGCCAACACCACTGCTTAAATTTTACCTGTCTTCCAGCGATATTAATGCCCCCGATTTTGAGGTAGTACCAGAAGTTTTCAGATATGATTCTGTTGGGGAGATGTTTGAATTTTAATAGTGGTAAACATGCCTTCTACACTCGCAAGGCAATAGAGCTAACATTATTGTAACTGTGAAAACTCGTTTGATAACCTCCACAAAAACTATTTCGTCCAGACTTCAAACTTGGTTATAACTGCTATCGTTGCAGTAATTACACTGAACAGCCAAAGAAATTGGTACACCTGCCTAATATCATGTAGGGCCCCCCGCGAGCATGCGGAAGTGACGCAACGCGATGCCGCATGAACTCGACTAATGTCTGAAGTAGCGCTGGAGGGAACTGACACCATGAAACCTGCAGTGCTGTCCATCAATCCGTAAGAGTACGAGGGGGTAGAGATATCTTCTGAACAGCATGTTGCATTGCATCTCATATATGCTCAATAATGTTCATGTCTGGGGAGTTTGGTGGCCAGCGAAAGTGTTCAAACTCTGAAGAGTATTTCTGGAGCCACTCTGTAGTAATTCTGGACGTGTGCGGTGTCGAATTGTCCTGCTGGAATTGCCCAATTCCGTCGGAATGCACAATGGACATGAATGGATGGAGGTGATCAGACAGGATGCTTAGGCGTGTCACCTGTCAGAGTCGCATCTAGACGTATCAGGAGTCCCATACACTCCAACTGCACACACCTTACACCATTACATTTTGAACAGTCCCCGGCAGACATGTAGGATCCATGGATTAATGAAGTTGTTTCTGTTGTGTCGGTAGCTGGGCCGACACCGTGAAGTTGAGATGGCTGAAAATGCACGATAGACTAACGCAGACGGGCGTGAAGTACTGGAACAGGCTACGTAATTAATGTTAAGAATAAAAGTACGTAGCTTGATTAATACTTATCTTTAATATCATTGTGGTACATCGATCTTGACGATACACAGGAGACTTTAATTACAATCACTGTAAGGCTAATGGCGCCTTGCTAGTTCGTAGCCATTAACTTAGCTGATGGCTATTCTGTCTCTCGGCTAATGAGAGAGAAAGGCTTCGTACATCTGGTCGGTAGCTAGGTTCTCGTACAACTGGGGCGAGTGCTCTCTCGTATCACGAGACCTGCTTTGGTGGTGGCGCTAGGTCTGCGATTACACAGTGGCGACACGCGGGTCCGACATGTACTAAATGGACCGCGGCCGATTTAAGCTACCACCTAGCAAGTGTGGTGTCTGGCGGTGACACCACAGTTTCCATAACCGTACACGTCCACTGCTCGACAGAATCTCAAACGAGACTCGTCCAACCAAGCAACATGTTTCCATTTATCAACAGTCCAATGACGGTGTTGACGGGTCCAGGCGAAGCGTAAAGCTTTGTCTCGTGCAGTCCTCACAAAGATACGTGAGCGGGCCTTCGGCTCCGGAAGTCCATATCGATGCTGTTTCGTTGTATGATTCGCGCGCTAGCACTTGTTGATGACACAGCAGTGAAATCTGGAGGAGTTTGGGGAAGGGTTGCACTTCTGTCACGTTGAATGACTCCCTTCAGTCGTCGTTGGTCCCGTTGTAGCAGGCTCTTTCTCCAGCACCAGCGATGTCAGAGATTTGATGTTTTACCAGGATTCCTGGTATTCACGGTACACTCATGAAGCATTGGTACGGTAAAATCCCCATTTCATCGCTACCTCGGAGATGCTGTGTCCCAACGCTCGTTCGCCGACTATAACCCTACGGTCCAATTGACTTATATTTTGATAACCTGCCTTTGTAGGAGCAGTAACAGATCTGACAATTGCGCCAGACACTTGTTGTCTTGGCCCGCTGGAGCGGCCGAGCGGTTCTAGGCGCTACAGTCTGGAACCGCGCGACCGCTATGGTCGCAGGTTCGAATCCTGCCTCGGGCATGGATGTGTGTGACATCCTTAGGTTAGTTAGGTTTAAGTAGTTCTAAGTTCTAGGGGACTGATGTCCTCAGAAGTTAAGTCCCATAGTGCTCAGAGCCATTTGAACCATTTGAACTTGTTGTCTTGTGTAGGCGTTGCCGATCGCAGCGTTCTGTTCTGCCTGTTTGCGTATATCTGTGTTTGCATACGCATGCCTATACCAGTTTCCTTGGCGCTTCAGTGTATATGGAAAGTTAGAGAACTCGCCATTAAATAAAAAGTGTGAAATTTCAGAAACACTGTCGGAAGCTCGAACATAGTCTAAAAGGTAACGTGAGTGTAGTTGCTATGTGTCCAAAAAGACGGTATAGAAATATTTTAATAGTAAATAATGTTTGGTTGCTGAAATGTCGAAGCGGTAGGCGATAATTACGATACTGCGGCGGTTGCAACGCTTGATACACGATTCAAGAAAATAATTTCCACAAACCATGTTCATGCTCAAGCGATTCTTTTATCTAGAGAAAGTTATTCTGGCGATGCTGGGGAAGGAGATGCAAAAGCATTTTTGGGAGAAGTATAAGGAGCTTGCTCGCAGTCAGAAAAAAGAGGTTACATGGGGGTTAAGTGCAGGTGCTGCAGGGGAAATGCCGAGCGCTGGAGGGGAAGTGCCATTCTAAAGCGCTCACATCTTTTTTGTAAATATTAAGTGGAGTCCATCCACGTCCTCACTTGCATGGTGACGATTCGAAAAGATCTACTGTCACCTCTGCTTTGGTTGGTATCTCAAAAGAATGCCGCTGAAAATGCAGCAAAAGTAGCGATTCATTTCCACTTGGCTTGCTAACGATTCAAAACTTTCACAGAAGCGTCTTATGTGCCGAATTTTGAATAAAACCTACATTTCTCTTGTCGCCATGTTAAAATTTGCTTCTTTCGCCAAATGCAGCGGTGTTACACAATGTCACTTCACTAACATGTTGTGCAGAGGCAATTGCGACAGAATTCTGAAACAGTGGTTTATTAAATGAAGAACTGAGGAAAAGTAAGACCATAGCTTACGAAAAAACACATGCTAGATACAAAAACAAACGCGTATTTTATTCACTTATGTTCCAAAACTCAAGAGCATTTATCGTTTCATCAGATGTCGATGGTCCTTAAAAATTACATTCTTTCATCGCCAAAGTCTGTAAATAAAGGAACACCGTAATAGATAATGAAGTTTTGCATAATAACAAATGGCAAAATACTTTCTTCTTTGTATGCCATCGTTTGCCAAAATCTCATTTCGATATCTCACACCATTTATGAAGTATGTGGAATGTTTTGCATATTTCATTCTGGCTTTATTGCTGGCGCGGCGCGATCGCTAATGAGTGTACCACCTCAAACCGTTTTTGTCGAGATTGGTGACAAATAGAGACCTCCACCCAAGCCTAAAAAAACTTCAATATGTTAGCTAAACTTCATATGCAGTAACATATTATGTAATACACAGCAACCTCAAAATCATAGCGACCCCTATTGTTCATTGCAAACTTTTCGAATTTCGCGTAGTGACTTACTTAAATGCAAATATTACAGGAACTATAACCATTAACCAAATGATGGGGACGTCATCATGAATCTGACATGTAAAGCTATAAGCAGCGCCAAAATGAAATTTTGTCAGCGAATATTTTCTGTAAAATCGTTTGAGAAAGAGTGCAAGAGGTGCGCCTTGATTCTGTCATCGTAGTGCGTCAATGACCGGGTGAAAGCGAGCAACGTGAGCCTCCCCTTCCCAACAAACGATTGAACTCGCCCAGCACTGCGGAGCAGCCACCGTGTCGTGCACGGACTCTTAACACTGATGTGCATCTCCGAAACATAGGAAGAATGGGACCTCTCCCAAGGTCACTGCGATACTCGTCTATGACCATTTGGGGTACTGTAGAACTGGAATTCATGAATGGACACAATATGAAATTTTTCGTCTGCATTCCGTGGTCCCTACCACAGCACCACTCCAAACGCAGACGTTTGTGTTCTAATGTTAACGGCAACCTACGCATGGGACGGTAATTCCCCACTCTGGCTGCATCTAACATCCGACCAATGGTGCGGGATGACACATGACGTTGCTGATCGTTCTCGGTTGGCGGGGCAAATGTATAGGAGGTACGATATGCATGGTCCACAGCACAGCGATTCTCCCTTGTGAAGAAAAAAGACCTGGTACACGAGTCGAATAGACTTGCCCTCACATTCCCATGCAGTCCAGCATCAGGTCGCTGTCATTTCCGAATGCCACACAAAACTGGAAATTTCACGAATCGATCAGCCACCCAAACAGAGTCCCACAGTGAGGTCCCTTTCAAAGTCTGTCAGATGCTGGTAACGTTGTCTCACAAGAGTACGCAGTACTTAGTGTCATTCATAGTGATTACTCAACATCTAACGCTATTCATGCCCTTTATGCACGCTACCAGATCTGGTAACAACACTAATCACGAAAAACACTAATGCACTGTGCTACTGTTCTATCGGTCACAGGGAATTGCAACTCTAATCTTTTACATGCTCGCCGAAGCTTGGTACGTTTACTCAGTTACACTGCATTCTTCCGGACGTTTCTCTTGTTCTTGTCATGCATTATACGACAAACACTTTATTTTTGCTTGTGGCTAGAACATTACTCATTTACTACTTGCTTTTGTACTTGATTTTGTACTCAAATTATTTCGTACAAAAATAACAATAATTCCTATCATTTCTTGCATTCAAAATAAATTTGTAAATAAAATATTAGGATTACATATAAAAACAATCAATCAGTTTTTTCCATGTCTGTTGTAAAGGCCTCGTCGCTACTGCTGTAGAGACCGAGTTGCCACGTCACAGAAGGCCGAGTTTGTGAAACGGCTTCTGGTGCAGTACACCACTAAGACAATTTCTCCCTGCCACAATCCACTTATGTGCCCCAGGGTCAGGTAACAGGATATGAGAACGAAAGCTCTAATAATAATAATGTCGTGTGACTAGGGCCTCCCGTCGGGTACACCGTGCGACGAGTGCAAGTCTTTCGATTTGACGCCACTTCGGCGACTTGCGCGTCGATGGTGATGAAATGATGATCATTAGGACAACACAACACCCAGTCCCTGAGCGGAGAAAATCTCCGACCCAGCCGGGAATCAAACCCGGGCCCTTAGGATTGACAGTCTGTCGCGCTGACCACTTTTTTTTTTCTTTTAATCTCATTTTGTTCCTTTTTACACTCCTGGAAATGGAAAAAAGAACACATTGACACCGGTGTGTCAGACCCACCATACTTGCTCCGGACACTGCGAGAGGGCTGTACAAGCAATGATCACACGCACGGCACAGCGGACACACCAGGAACCGCGGTGTTGGCCGTCGAATGGCGCTAGCTGCGCAGCATTTGTGCACCGCCGCCGTCAGTGTCAGCCAGTTTGCCATGGCATACGGAGCTCCATCGCAGTCTTTAACACTGGTAGCATGCCGCGACAGCGTGGACGTGAACCGTATGTGCAGTTGACGGACTTTGAGCGAGGGCGTATAGTGGGCATGCGGGAGGCCGGGTGGACGTACCGCCGAATTGCTCAACACGTGGGGCGTGAGGTCTCCACAGTACATCGATGTTGTCGCCAGTGGTCGGCGGAAGGTGCACGTGCCCGTCGACCTGGGACCGGACCGCAGCGACGCACGGATGCACGCCAAGACCGTAGGATCCTACGCAGTGCCGTAGGGGACCGCACCGCCACTTCCCAGCAAATTAGGGACACTGTTGCTCCTGGGGTATCGGCGAGGACCATTCGCAACCGTCTCCATGATGCTGGGCTACGGTCCCGCACACCATTAGGCCGTCTTCCGCTCACGCCCCAACATCGTGGAGCCTGCCTCCAGTGGTGTCGCGACAGGCGTGAATGGAGGGACGAATGGAGACGTGTCGTCTTCAGCGATGAGAGTCGCTTCTGCCTTGGTGCCAATGATGGTCGTATGCGTGTTTGGCGCCGTGCAGGTGAGCGCCACAATCAGGACTGCATACGACCGAGGCACACAGGGCCAACACCCGGCATCATGGTATGGGGAGCGATCTCCTACACTGGCCGTACACCACTGGTGATCGTCGAGGGGACACTTAATAGTGCACGGTACATCCAAACCGTCATCGAACCCATCGTTCTACCATTCCTAGACCGGCAAGGGAACTTGCTGTTCCAATAGGACAATGCACGTCCGCATGTATCCCGTGCCACCCAACGTGCTCTAGAAGGTGTAAGTCAACTACCCTGGCCAGCAAGATCTCCGGATCTGTCCCCCATTGAGCATGTTTTGGACTGGATGAAGCGTCGTCTCACGCGGTCTGCACGTCCAGCACGAACGCTGGTCCAACTGAGGCGCCAGGTGGAAATGGCATGGCAAGCCGTTCCACAGGACTACATCCAAGATCTCTACGATCGTCTCCATGGGAGAATAGCAGCCTGCATTGCTGCGAAAGGTGGATATACACTGTACTAGTGCCGACATTGTGCATGCTCTGTTGCCTGTGTCTATGTGCCTGTGGTTCTGTCAGTGTGATCATGTGATGTATCTGACCCTAGGAATGTGTCAATAAAGTTTCCCCTTCCTGGGACAATGAATTCACGGTGTTCTTATTTCAATTTCCAGGAGTGTATTCGTTGCATCTGCTCGTGGCGGACGTCGCAAGACACTCGTTTCAGTTCGTTGTTGATTCATTAACTCAGTTTTTTTTATTACAGAGAGCGGCTAACCCTCTGACCGAACACGCTGAGTTACCGTGCCGGCATGATCAAAGAATGATTCTGATATGGCACTGATTTGGGATCATGTGTCCAAAAGCACTTGCAGCTCAGTGTCATAAACATTTACAGGTATTCTCCACTCAGCTACCGGGGGCGGACAACGAACGTTCTACAACACTCCAAGAAATTAGTAACGAAGACAAAGAAATGAGTTGAAAGTTTTACTTATCTTTGTGACTAATTGAATATTGAAGTCTGCAATACTGCATGCAATATAACACAAAAAAGACACTCAGTGGCTAAGTGCAAATAATTGTAGGTAAACTTCACAGTACATAGCTAATGCAATTTACAACAACTGTCTGCTCGCTTCTAAGAGTTCGCTGTCGAAGTTAGCCCTGAACGATAATCTATACCCAAGTGGGCGAGAGCTGCTCTCCTGTCTACCGAGGAGGCTTCTGTTCGTTGTTGTCCGGTCACTGACGTATTTTACTCGGCTGGCAATTGGGCGAGGCGAAGTCCATATCTTCATCCTCAGCGCCGCCCGTGGTGCTGGTGGAACTCGCGCAAATTGCGAGTCTCTATGGCACTGGCGAGCAGCTCGCATCTTTGCGGTCCGCAGCTCGTGGTCGTGCGGTAGCGTTCTCGCTTCCCACGCCCGGGTTCCCGGGGTCGATTCCCGGCGGGGTCAGGGATTTCTCTGCCTCGTGATGACTGGGTGTTGTGTGACGTCCTTAGGTTAGTTAGGTTTAAGTAGTTCTAAGTTATAGGGGACTGATGACCATAGATATTAAGTCCCATAGTGCTCAGAGCCATTTGAGCATCTTTGCGTCTGTGGTGCTTTTGCTCTAGTTGTGTTTTGTTCGGACGACACAGCAGTATCACGTGCCACAACCGCAGACACAAAATTACTAAAGAAATCAATACCTTACGATATTACATGAAATGTATTCGTGGCTACGAATACGAACAGTCATCAGCTGCATAAGGGAATAAGGACAATGAAAATTTGTGCCCGACCAGGTCTCGAACCTGCTTCGACTTTCCGCCAACGACTCGCGGCTAGACCCAACTTCCATATGTCGCCGTTCTTGCACCACAGCCTGTGTTCGTTCACACATTGTGTAATTCCCGTACAGGGGAGGACATTTTAACTGAAAGTCGCTGCCTGTATCGGCGAATAAATACGATACTGCAGTGCATTTGTTTTAAAAAGAACGATGCAATGCTTCTTCTGACATACAGACGTGTCCGAAGGAACATTGCAATATCGTACATTCCATATCGTACCTTACGATATTCTCGGTACTAATATTACCGATGTATCGATTTGGTTTTATGTATCGGTATCGATTCCAAATATCGATCCCAGTCAGATTATGGAAGATCCGTAGTTCCCTGATGCAGTTGTTTTGTTTCCTGTCTGGCCGAGCAGTTTCTGACATGTATCTGTGAAAGGTACTTGCTTATTGGTGCACACTATGTGTCTCGTTCTGTGCTTTGCACTTGCGACAACCTATCATTTTGATGCCTTAAGGGACGTTAATTACATGTATCACCCGCTCTATGTATTTGTATTATAGGGTGCACAACGGATAACACGAATTTGTGAGCCGGTCGTTGTGGCCGAGTGGTTCTAGGCGCTTCAGTCCGGGAACCACGCTGCTGCTAAGGTCGCAGGTTCGAATCCTGCCTCTGGCATGGATGTGTGTGATGTCCTTAGGTTAGTTAGGTTTAAGTAGTTCTAAGTGTAGGGGACTGATGACCTCAGAAGTTAAGTCCTATAGTGCTTAGAACCATTTGAACCATTTGAACGAATTTGTGCAAGCATGAAGTTCGAATATGACGCTACAGACAATAGTAGATATTTAGACAACAGGGCTTACTGTTAATTAACATTCTTTTCTCACTACCAAAGTCCTCCTGGACTGTTAATTGCAAGTGAGCATAAATGCCATGGAACGGATTAGGAGCTGGTGTGGCACTGCAATTCAAAACAGGGTTTCTTTAATTATGGCTCTATTACAACGATTTTGTAACATACTCACACTGAAACACACAAATAATATGTTACCAAAAACACAAAGGAAAGCCGGCCGGAGTGGCCGAGCGGTTCTAGATGCTGCAGTCTGGAACCGCACGACCGCTATGGTCGCAGGTTCGAATCCTGCCTCGGAATGCATGTGTCTAATGTCCTTAGGTTAGTTAGGTTTAAGTAGTTCTAAGTTCTAGGGGACTGATGACAACAGATGTTAAGTCCCATAGTGCTCAGAGCCATTTGAGCCACAAAGGAAAATGTGAACAATCCAGCGGTCCTATCTCGTGAGAAATATTTATGCGAATAATTCATAAATACAAAAGAATTAACGCATACTGATTTGCTTTGGAGCTTGCGACTGGGAATAGCATAGCGAGGGGCGAGAATGGTTGGAGGACAAGTGAAACAGTAAAAGGGCGGACACAAAAGAATGCACATTCCGCTGCAGAGTGAAAATCTCATTCTGGAAACAAAAGAATGACTCACGCACTTAGTCATCCTCACAATAAGAGAAAATCAATCTTCTTCGCTACCCTGAGCAACTACTTGTCTGTAATGAACTGAGCAGAGAGAGTGTGACCTCATTTCCTGGACAGGCACGAAATGATATAGGCATTCACTCGGCTTGGAGAGCCGCGTGCTGTTCACTAAATTAACTGATTCACTCACTAGCAACATAGGAACACGTGCACACTCTCATGTGGATTCCATACATTGAATACAGGAATCAATATTTAGCACAAATATTCGTTAACTCTATCCTGATTTCGTGCTAATGAATGAGAAGATTCGAGATCACAATCTCAAATTAAAAACTAGGTTGAAGACTCTTCGTGGTAGACATGAGGATGAAACAAAGTTCGTCTATTACAGTATATCTTCAACAGATTCACACGTTGTTGGATAAGTGCTGAAGGGGCTAGCATCTCATATTTATTGGAAAAGCGAAAAAATAAGACACTACCCAACACGTGGGAATTTCATGAACAAAGCCACAAGTCTCTAAGATGTCACAAATCGGTTCAAATTCACGCTTTGTTGGATAAGTGCTGAAGGGGCTAGCATCTCATATTTATTGTAAAAGCGAAAAAATAAGACACTGCCCAACACGTGGGAATTTCATGAACAAAGCCACAAGTCTATAAGATGTCACAAATCGGTTCAAATTGTATGAAGGCAAAACGCAATTAATATCGCGTAAATCACTGCAACTCGCGACTAATTTAGCTATCCACAAGTTCAGAAAAAGAATAGTGACATTGCTTTACCAATTCACATAGCGGCAGTTCAAACCAGAACGAAGCGTCTTCATGGAAACCGAAATTATTTTCAAACACGGGAACAATTACAGAAAAAGCGACTACTCTTAAAATTACGATCACAGGGCTATAAGGAAAGTGTCAAGCACTATGACAATGTAAAGTTCAAGTGGCTCTGAGCACTATGGGACAACTTCTGAGGTCATCAGTCCCCTAGAACTTAGAACTACTTAAACCTAACTAACCTAAGGACATCATACACATCCATTCCCGAGGCAGGATTCGAACCTCCGACCGTAGCGGCCACGCGGTTCCAGACTGAAGCGCCTAGAACCGCTCGGCCACACCAGCCGGCTGACAATGCAAAGATGAGACACTCGAATACCGGAACCCTTCACCACGATGGATCATTCAAGAGAATACAACCGTCTACAATAAATTCCGACGACAGAGGGGCAGTAACTCGATCGCCCCAAAAAATGGCTCTGAGCACTATGAGACTTAACATCTATGGTAATCAGTCCCCTAGGACTTAGAACTACTTAAACATAACTAACCTAAGGACATCACACAACACGCAGTCATCACGAGGCAGAGAAAATCCCTGACCCCGCCGGGAATCGAACCCGGGAACCCGGGCGCGGGAAGGATCGCCCCAGAGCGATCTACGTTCGTAACGATAGTTGGAAATGACAAAGAGTAACCACATGGCCTCCGGGGAAGGCAACGCTCAGAATGTAAAAACAAGCATTTCTATCGATGTCACAAACTCTCTGCCCGGTTCCAACCCCTCTCAAGTTGGCAGAACTACCACACGTGTCTACAGGTTCTAGATACCCGCGAAAGTTACAGTTTCAACTCAAGCACACAACCATCCACTGTGGATCTCATTCACAGGTACCTCAAAACACAAGCACAACTGGACGTTTCTCTTCAAGGAGCTTAGTGTCATCTCTGACAGGAAACTTGTAGCATCGATCTCTGAGAATACTTACATCGAGAGTATTACCAAACGGGACAGATCTGACTGACCCATTTCATGTGTCCATAGCCCGTTGAGCAACCGTCGGTTTTCGAATTGTTTCGCACTGTTCGTTCATGTGTTATTTCCATCTGCTAATACCCACGATTGTAAGCTATCCTTTTCAGACGCACTGTAAGCTTAAATTTGAAAACCACATTCATTAAAATGAAAAAATTAATGAATATATCAAGCCATTCCTTCTGCTTCCTGCATGTATTAGGCATTTGCCTATTACGCCCTCTTGGTTAAAATTATCGGTATTTCCACCTTTTCATGATATTCCTAGAGATCAGCCGGCCGAAGTGGCCGTGCGGTTCTGGGCGCTGCAGTCTGGAACCGCGAGACCGCTACGGTCGCAGGTTCGAATCCTGCCTAGGGCATGGATGTGTGTGATGTCCTTAGGTTATTTAAGTTGAACTAGTTCTAAGTTCAAGGGGACTAATGACAGCAGAAGTTGAGTCCCATAGTGCTCAGAGCCAACCTAGAGATCATCTGCCGACTGGATTCTTACGGAATTCTTCCGTCTTCCATTTTTGTCACGTGGTCCTTCCAGTCGTTCCTGTATTCCTTAAACCGCTCATTTATGCTTTCCACTCCCAGTACTTCTCTGATTTTAGACTCCTGCTCCAGTCGGGTGTTGTGTACCCAGCATTTTATTACTCGTATCTCTTATACATTTTTCGTTCATTACCTTTTGTATCACTCCGCGACTCACTTCCATATTTCATGGTTGGTACCGGTACAGTGTTCGATTTGAAGAATTGAAGAGAGTATCCTTTCTTACTTTAGTTGGGCGGGTTCTGGAGACTGATTTCTTCGGTTATTTCACGCATCTTTGCTTGTCTATTGGCACTGACAACTCTATGCAAACGCCGCTGCTGTCGGTCGTTAAGTGAAGGCCGTCAGCCACTGCGCTAACCGTGGCGAAAGGTAATGCCTGACATTTAGTATTCTCGGCACACTCTGGGCACTGCGGATCTCGACGAATATTTAATTTCCTAACAATTTCCGAGAAGGGATGTCCCATGTGTCTAGCTGCACCTATTATTCAGCGTTGAAAGTCTGTTAATTCCCGTCGTGCGGGTATCATCACATCGGAAACCGCTTCACATGAGTCGCCTGAGTACAAATGCCAACTCCGCCAATGCACTACCCTTTTATACCTTTCGTACGCGATACTACCAGCATATGTATATGTGGATATTGCTATCTCATGTATACTACGCCGGCCGCGGTGGTCTAGCGGTTCTAGGCGCGCAGTCCGGAACCGCGCGACTGCTACGGTCGCAGGTTCGAATCCTGCCTCGGGCATGGCTGTGTGTGATGTCCTTAGGTTAGTTAAGTTTAAGTAGTTCTAAGTTCTAGGGGACTGATGACCACAGATGTTAAGTCCCATAGTGCTCAGAGCCATTTGCCATGTATACTACCTACAGAATCTAAATTTGCAATAACAATAAACAAGGCTGAAGGTCAGAGAGAGGGAGGAAGAGGAGATGAAGGGGTCGGAGGACACGTACATCAAATAAAGCGGAAATAAGGACACAGACGAAGAGAGGGGCAGGAGGAGATGGAGACAGAGGGTGAGAGAGAGGGAACAGGACGAGATGGTTAAAAGGGTGAGGAGAAAATGGACAGAGACGGGAGGAGAAGAAGATAAGGACGTTCAGCCACTTTCCATAAATATTAAAAAGTGTACTTTTCCTTTTTTTCTTTTCCATTGATCCACATAACCATAGCAACGCGCGGCTGGGAATAGCTGGTGTTTAAATATATTTGTTAATCAATTTCAGCAATACAAGGAGACGCGCAATATGAGACAAAGAAGGTATTGAGCACTCAACCAAACGCAGATTGTAATATCTAACACAACTGATCACACGATAAGATAATCTGCCACTATGAATTTCACTAAATTTACAATAAAGGTGTTAAGAAGTAGTCACCGAAAATAACTTCACAAGAGGAAAAGAACAAAACACACATAATAATCAGTCTTAAATCAAAATACCAAACTTTAAAATATATCCAACCAGAACCGACATTAACACTAAGCAAGTAATCAATTCGATAACGAAAGTCAGTGATGGAATATACCAGCCCAAGTTACCCGCTGCGGGGCGCAATTAACAGTGAACAGAGATCAAATAACAAAGCTTGTACTACATTTATAGAATTATACGTTTCTATGGACATAGCAAGTGATCCATTCAGTTTCGAAGTTAGCAAGAGCAGATAAATGCGACAACTATCGCACAATCAGTTTTATAGCTCATGCATGTGTAAAAACTGTAGAGAAAGACAAAGATTGGAATACATCCAAGAAAAATTTGGAGGCGTGGCGTGGAGGTGCTACTCTGAGATGAGGAGGTTGGCACAGGAGAGGAATTCGTGCCGGGTCTCATCATGCCAGTCACAAAACGGAAGACTGTAGATAAAAAGCAGGCGAGACAGATGCAAAAGCGACGAACGTCAAGCCTGCAGTTGGGACGGCTGATGAGTACTCTCTGTTAGGAATTGCTCAGTAGTTACCAAGTCAGAGGAAACGCCTATTACGTCAATTAGTTGGACTAATTAAAGTGTGGAGGGAGCAGACGCCGACTGGTGTGGCGAGGATTAGTCGGAAAACCTGCCAGTTCGTTTATGCAGGGCCCTTATGAGTGTCCAAATCGTTTATTAATTGTGACTTTTCTTGCTCTGAAGGGAGTAAGACTCTGCACCACTATACGAATAACAGTTTCCAAACGCACAGGCAGGCCGGAGAGAGCCACGCCGTGTTTGTCCCCCAAGGAACACCCTTCCCTGCATCCCCGAACAAGGGAGCTAATAGCAAAACGCGGATTCGTACCATCGTCCTGCCAAATGCGAGTCCAGTGTGCTAACCAACGAGCCACCTCTCTCGGTAGACTTCGTACCGGTACAAGAGCGTCCCAGGGTCGCTCGCTTTCTGTAGAACCAACGAAGGGAGCAGACATTTGCATCGGTGCTATAGTAAGCAGTTTGTAAGATGTGAGACAGGACTGTTGTAGAGTCTAATTGATTGCTAGCTCACTGCCTACAGTCAGGGAAACAATGATTCCATCAGTTCTCCATAGACCAGTGGTAGTCAACGTGGTCTCTGCCGGCCACTAGTGGGCGTTTCAGCTTTCGTGGTGGACCGTAGACTGTAAGGGTTTTAAAAACATTTCCGCTGGGTTTACATAAAATTTCGACTTACAGTTTTTGGTAACTATTATAGTTATATGTTTTAACTCGCTATAACCACAACTTAATCATAGCTAAGACTTGGTTTAAGAATCATGAAAGAAGGCTGTATACATGGAAGAACCCTGGAGATACTAAAAGGTATCAGATAGATTATATAATGGTAAGACAGAGATTTAGGAACCAGGTTTTAAATTGTAAGACATTTCCAGGGGCAGATGTGGACTCTGACCACAATCTGTTGGTTATGACTTGTAGAATAAAACTGAAGAAACTGCAAAAAGGTGTGAATTTAAGGAGATGGGACCTGGATAAACGGAAAGAACCAGAGGTTGTACAGAGTTTCATGGAGAGCATAAGGAAACAATTGACAGGAATGGGGGAAAGAAATACAGTAGAAGAAGAATGGGTACCTTTGAGGGATGAAGTAGTGAAGGCAGCAGAGGATCAAGTAGGTAAAAAGACGAGGGCTAGTAGAAATGTTTGGGTAACAGAATAAACATTGAATTTAATTGATGAAAGGTGAAAATATAAGAAATGCAATAAATGAAGCAGGCAAAAAGGAATACAAACGTCTCAAAAATGAGATCGACAGGAAGTGCAAAATGGCTAAGCAGGGATGGCTAGAGGACAAATGTAAGGATGTTGAGGCTTATCTCACTAGGGGTAAGATAGCTACTGCCTACGGGAAAATTAAAGAGACCTTTGGAGAAAAGAGAGCCACTTGTATGAATTTCAAGAGCTCAGATGAAAACCCAGTTCCAAGCAAAGAAGGGAAAGCAGAAAGGTGGAAGGAGTATATAGAGGGTCTATACAAGGGCGATGTACTTGAGGACAACATTATGGAAATGGAAGAGGATGTAGATGAAGATGAAATGGGAGATACGATACTGCGTGAAGAGTTTGATAGAGCACTGAAAGATCTGAGTCGAAACAAGGCCCCCGGAGTAGACAACATTCCATTGGAACTACTGACGGCCTTGGGAGAGCCAGTCCTGACAAAACTCTACCATCTGGTGGGCAAGATGTATGAAAAAGACGAAATACCCTCAGACTTCAAGAAGAATATAATAATTCCAATCCCAAAGAAACCAGGTGTTGACAGACGTGAAAATTACCGAACAATCAGTTTAATAAGCCACAGCTGCAAAATACTAACACGAATTCTTTATAGACGAATGGAAAAACTAGTAGAAGCCGACCTCGGGGAAGATCAGTTTGGATTCCGTAGAAATACTGGAACACGTGAGGCAATACTGACCGTACGACTTATCTTAGAAGAAAGATTAAGGAAAGGCAAACCTACGTTTCTAGCATTTGTAGACTTAGAGAAAGCTTTTGACAATGTTGACTGGAATACTCTCTTTCAAATTCTAAAGGTGGCAGGGGTAAAATACAGGGAGCGAAAGGCTATTTACAATTTGTACAGCAACCAGAATGCAGTTATAAGAGTCGAGGGACATGAAAGGGAAGCAGTGGTTGGGAAGGGAGTGAGACAGGGTTGTAGCCTCTCCCTGATGTTATTCATTCTGTATATTGAGCAAGCAGTAAAGGAAACAAAAGAAAAATTCGGAGTAAGTATTAAAATCCATGGAGAAGAAATAAAAACTTTGAGGTTCGCCGATGACATTGTAATTCTGTCAGAGACAGCAAAGGACTTGGAAGAGCAGTTGAATGGAATGGACAGTGTCTTGAGAGGAGTATATAAGATGAACATCAACAAAAGCAAAACGAGGATAATGGAATGTAGTCGAATTAAGTCGGGTGATGCTGAGGGAATTAGATTAGGAAACGAGACACTTAAAGTAGTGAAGGAGTTTTGCTATTTGGGGAGCAAAATAACTGATGATGGTCGAAGTAGAGAGTATATAAAATGTAGACTGGCAATGGCAAGGAAAGCGTTTCTGAAGAAGAGTAATTTGTTAACATCGAGTATAGATTTAAGTGTCAGGAAGTCTTTTCTGAAAGTATTTGTATGGAGTGTAACCATGTATGGAAGTGAAACATGGACGATAACAATAGTTTAGTTAGAGAACCAACTCGTGAAGCTAACGTTTTAGACCTCATAGCAACAAATAGACCGGAACTTTTCGACTCCGTGAATGTAGAAGAGGGTATCAGTGATCATAAGTCAGTGGTTGCATCAATGACTACAAGTGTAATAAGAAATGCCAAGAAAGGAAGGAAAATATATTTGCTTAACAAGAGTGATAGGGCACAAATCGCAGAATATCTGAGTGACCACCATCAAACGTTCATTTCTGAGGAAGAGGATGTGGAACAAAAATGGAAAAAATTCAGAAACATCGTCCAGTACGCCTTAGATGAGTTCGTACCGACTAAGGTCCAAAGCGAGGGGAAAGATCCACCGTGGTATAACAATCATGTACGAAAGGTACTACGGAAACAAAGAAAGCTTCATCATAGGTTTAAGAGTAGTCGAATCATAGCTGATAAGGAAAAGCTGAACGAAGCGAAAAAGAGCGTAAAGAGAGCAATGAGAGAAGCATTCAACGAATTCGAACATAAAACATTGGCAAACAATCTAAACAAGAACCCTAAAAAGTTTTGGTCATATGTAAAATCGGTAAGCGGATCTAAATCCCCTATTCAGACACTCGTTGACCACGATGGCACCGAAACAGAGGACGACCGAAGAAAGGCAGAAATACTGAATTCAGTGTTCCGAAACTGTTTCACTGCGGAAAATCGTAACACGGTCCCTGACTTCAGCCGTCGCACGGACGCCAAAATGGAAAATATTGAAATAAACGATATCGGAATTGAAAAACAACTGCTATCACTTAGTAGCGGAAAAGCATCCGGACCAGACGAGATACCCTTAAGATTCTACAGTGATTATGCTAAAGAACTTGCCCCCTTTCTATCAGCAATTTATCGTAGATCGCTGGAAGAACGTAAAGTACCTAGCGACTGGAAGAAAGCGCAGGTCGTTCCCATTTTCAAGAAGGGTCATAAATCAGATGCGAATAATTATAGGCCTATTTCGCTTACGTCAATCTGTTGTAGAATAATGGAACGTGTTTTGTGTTCTCGTATTATGACGTTCTTAGATAATACAAATCTCCTTCATCATAACCAACATGGATTCCGCAAACAGAGATCATGTGAAACTCAGCTCGCCCTATTTGCCCAAGAAATTCACAGTGCCGTAGACACTGGCGAGCAGATTGATGCCGTATTCCTGGACTTCAGGAAGGCATTTGATACGGTTCCGCACTTACGTTTAGTGAAAAAAATACGAGCTTACGGAATATCGGACCAGGTTTGTGATTGGATTCAGGATTTCCTAGAAGAAAGAACACAACATGTCATTCTTAACGGTTCAAAATCTGCAGATGTAGAGGTAATTTCGGGAGTACCGCAGGGAAGCGTGATAGGACCTTTATTGTTTACAATATACATAAATGACTTAGTTGACAACATCGGTAGCTCCGTGAGGCTATTTGCAGATGACACGGTTGTCTACAAGAAAGTAGCAACATCAGAAGACTCGTACGTACTCCAGGAGGACCTGCAGAGGATTAATGCATGGTGCGACAGCTGGCAGCTTTCCCTAAACGTAGATAAATGTAATATAATGCGCATACATAGGGGCAGAAATCCATTCCAGTACGATTATGCCATAGGTGGTAAATCATTGGAAGCGGTAACGACCGTAAAATACTTAGGAGTTACTATCCGGAGCTATCTGAAGTGGAATGATCACATAAAACAAATAGTGGGAAAAGCAGGCGCCAGGTTGAGATTCATAGGAAGAATTCTAAGAAAATGTGACTCATCGACGAAAGAAGTAGCTTACAAAACGCTTGTTCGTCCGATTCTTGAGTATTGCTCATCAGTATGGGACCCTTACCAGGTTGGATTAATAGAAGAGATAGACATGATCCAGCGAAAAGCAGCGCGATTCGTCATGGGGACATTTAGTCAGCGCGAGAGCGTTACGGAGATGCTGAACAAGCTCCAGTGGCGGACACTTCAAGAAAGGCGTTACGCAATACGGAGAGGTTTATTATCGAAATTACGAGAGAGCACATTCCGGGAAGAGATGGGCAACATATTACTACCGCCCACATATATCTCGCGTAATGATCACAACGAAAAGATCCGAGAAATTAGAGCAAATACGGAGACTTACAAGCAGTCGTTCTTCCCACGCACAATTCGTGAATGGAACAGGGAAGGGGGGGATCAGATAGTGGTACAATAAGTACCCTCCGCCACACACCGTAAGGTGGCTCGCGGAGTATAGATGTAGATGTAGATGTAGAAGAGAATAGAAGCTTTCGAAATGTGGTGCTACAGAAGAATGCTGAAGATTAGATGGGTAGATCACATAACTAATGAGGAAGTATTGAATAGGATTGGGGAGAAGAGAAGTTTGTGGCACAACTTGACCAGAAGAAGGGATCGTTTGGTAGGACATGCCCCTGGAAATGTCTTACAATTTCAAACCTGGTTCCTAAATCTCTGTCTTACCATTATATAATCTATCTGATACCTTTTAGTATCTCCAGGATTCTTCCAGGTATACAACCTTCTTTTATGATTCTTGAACCAAGTGTTAGCTATGATTAAGTTATGCTCTGTGCAAAATTCTACGAGGCGGCTTCTTCTTTCATTTCTTCCCCCCAATCCATATTCACCTACTATGTTTCCTTCTCTCCCTTTTCCTACTGACGAATTCCAGTCACCCATGACTATTAAATTTTCGTCTCCCTTCACTACCTGAATAATTTCTTTTATCTCGTCATACATTTCATCTATTTCTTCATCATCTGCAGAGCTAGTTGGCATATAAACTTGTACTACTGTAGTAGGCATAGGCTTTGTGTCTATCTTGGCCACAATAATGCGTTCACTATGCTGTTTGTAGTAACTAACCCGCACTCCTATTTTTTTATTCAGTATTAAACCTACTCCTGCATTACCCCTATTTGATTTTGTATTTATAACCCTGTAATCACCTGACCAAAAGTCTTGTTCCTCCTGCCACCGAACTTTACTAATTCCCCCTATATCTAACTTTAACCTATCCATTTCCCTTTTTAAATTTTCTAACCTACCTGTCCGATTAAGGGATCTGACATTCCACGCTCCGATCCGTAGAACGCCAGTTTTCTTTCTCCTGATAACGACGTCCTCTTGAGTAGTCCCCGCCCAGAGATCCGAATGGGGGACTATTTTACCTCCGGAATATTTTACCCAAGAGGACGCCATCATCATTTAATCATACAGTAAATAGCCAATTCAATTTACAACAACTGTCTGTTCACTTCTAAGAGTTCGCTGTCTAAGTCACCCCTGGACGATGATCTATAACCGAGTGGGCGAAAGCTGCTCTTCTATCTTTCGAGTAGGCTTCAGTCCGTTGACGTACGGTCATTGACTGATTGTATTCGGCCGGCGATAGGCCCAGGCAAAGTCGATACCTTCATTGTCAGCGCCGCTCGTAGCGCTGGTGGAACTCGAGTGTTGAGTCTCTAAGGCACTGGCACCAGCTCGCATCTTTGAGCTTGTGGTGCTTTTGCCCTGGCTGTGTCTTGTTCCAACGACTCAGCAGTTAACTGCCATAGACTTAAGCTAATTGCCGGCCGGGATGGCCGAGCGGTTCTAGGCGCTACAGTCTGGAATCGCGCGACCACATCGGTCGCAGGTTCGAATCCTGCCTCTGGCATGGGTGTGTGTGATGTCCTTAGGTTAGTTAGGTTTAAGTAGTTCTGAGTTCTAGGGGACTGATGACCTCAGAAGTTAAGTCCCATAGTGCTCAGAGCCATTTGAACCATTTTTGAACTTAAGCTAATTAAGCTTGGTTTATTTTGGATGTATTGTATGCTTGGAATGATGCGTGTTATCTCTCAGCCTGATGGTCTAAACCCACAGTTGAAATCATTTTTCGGTCTACGCTTTTGATGGTCTCTATCTACCGGTCGGTATCAGTTAAAGCTATGTCGGCGATCCTTTACAGTTGCCAAGAGTTAATGTGTTTGGTTTCCAGAAACATGCTTTCGGCTCAGTCCGTTGCGCCACAGAAAAAAATAAAATAAAAAAGAAACTGATGTATTCTGCGAGCAAGTACACGAGGTGGCACACCTGGTGCCACATTCGCCAAAACATGAACAAATCTCTACAGCCGTGAACATAATTGTATGAGATTTAAATGTTGTTATCAGTGTGGCTGATGAGAGATATACAACAAATCAGAAGTGCGAATCCTGCTGTAATTATAACGAGGTTCACGTAAATATTTGGAGGAGTCTACATATTGGCAGCTGTAGATTTATGTCGAGGACTTTTCAGGCGCCAGTCTCCGGCGCAGCGTACTTTGTCCAGTGCAACGTACGATGCCCAGTGGAATAATGTGGAGAGATGCACTGGCCGCTGGTGGGGGCCGGCCTGTGACCCGGACAATGCGGCAGCAAGTGTCTGAGTGGGCTGCCGCCTACCAAGGCTCCGTCACACCGCTCCCTGACCTTGCCCGCGACCGGAAGTTTGCTTATACAGCCGGCCAGATGTACAGCGGCGGTGCGTGATAACACGCCACCACGGCTCCACATGCAGCGGTCCGCCTGCACGTCCCACATCCTCAGTAATAATAATAGTTCCACTAACAGAACTCGGTGCTCACGAGACTGAGTAAACTTGAGAGGGATTGATTTCCTTATAGGTATTACATACTCGTTTTCCAGATTAACTGGTTTAATTTTTCTGTGGATTTTAATAAAACTGATTAAGCACACCATTTACACAACAACACATCGCACAGTAAATTTGGATAACAGAAAGTCACATATTTTTAAAGAAAGTTACATGCCAGTGAGAAATAGTTGAGTATAGAAATGGTCGTCGACAGAAATAATATTGCCAAAGAATCTTGCTGGCACAGCAAAACGCTCTGCCGGACCACGACGCGAGCACGAAATGTTGCCATTCCTGGCAATGATTTTACCCGCTAACCTAATATCAACACCTTTATAGTGAAGCATATACGGGTTTCTGTAGAGGAAGGTCGACAACAGCCGCAGTATTTCTAATGAAACAGCTTAAAAAAAAGCATTTCACGGAGTTAATACAGAACAACTAGTGCATAATGAAAAAGGAGGGTATCCATTCCATCCAACGAACTCCCTATAAACTTATAAGGATACATAGAACGACGGAACATGTGTTAACACACTGGGAAATAGCTTCCATGGTACCAGAGAGGACTAGAATGTAAATACTGCTGGCGATGGGAGAGATTGGAATACATCCGACAATTAACTGAGGATGAAGGATGCAAGTACAGCTCTGAGATGAAGCTGGCACAGGAGAAGAATAGCGGGCCGCATTAAAACAATCACAAGACTAAGATAACTCAAAAAAAGAATCACGTAAGATACGAGCATAAATGGAGAGCTGGCAGCATCTATAATTAACAGGTAGGTCAGACAAGCGTGTAGCGTTTCGTCAGCTCTTTTTAAGGTACTGCGTTTTATATGCAGGCGATTTCAATTTTTAAAAAAGAAAAAGAATTACCTGCGAAAAGGAATTTACCTTTTAAGCAAAACAGTCCAAAATATGACTATATCCACAAAGAGAACAAAAAGAATGGCTTTTCCAGGATGTGATCCCATAAGCACAAAAATAATGGCGTATAATACAGAAGTAGCGCAGGTCAATTACTTTGATACCAATATGACAGACGTAGACAAGAAAGCAAAATTTGGAAAACATATGACGAACAGTAAACGGGTAGGAAAAAGACACGCAGAAAAACACGAATGAAGTTTTATGAAGTTAATGTGTCGCAAGCACAAGAGGAGATAAAGAAAGTATATGAGGATACTGAGCGGTTAATTCAGTTTGTAAAGGGAAATGAAAATCTAATAATAATGGGAGATTGAAAAGCGGTTGTAGGAGAAAGAATAAAAGAATGGGTTACTGGAGAATATAGGCTTGGCAGTAGGAATTTCACACGGTAATAGCGAGTTAGTTCAGGAATCACAAGAGTAGGAAGTATACTTGAAAACGACCTGGAGACACGGGAAGATTCCAGCTGGATTATATTAAGGTCAGACAAAGATTCCGATATCAGATGTTGCGTTGTAAGCCGTATCCAGGTACAGACACTGATTCAGGCAACAATTTAGTAACGATTAAGGGTAGGCTGAAGTTTAAGAGAACCGTCAGGAAGAATGATTGTGGAAGGAAATGGTACACTGAAGTACTGAGGAATGATGAGATGCGTTTGCTAAGGGTCTGGATATTGCGATAAAGAATTCCAGATTAGACAGTTCAGTGAACGTCTCTAAAAAGGGCAGCTAGGGATGTGGGACGGACAAACATAGGTATAAGGAAGGTAACTACGAAGATGCTTTGCGTAACATAAGAAATATTTCAATTGCTCGACGAATGAAAGAATAAAATTTTCAGGGCAACACAGGAATACAGTAGTAAAAACACATTGGAATGAAATAAATGGGAAGTGCGGGGCAGCCAATACGAAATCGCTACAGGCAATATGAGAAGAAATCGAAAAAGAAATGGTCGCCGGGAGGACCGACTTCATATACGGAAAACTCAAAGCAACCTTCGATGAAATTAAAAGCAAGTTTGGTGGTATTAACAGAGCAATGGGAAACAGCACTTAAAAGCAGAGGTGAGAACGGATGGGTCGAAAGGGTACAGAAGGCCTCTATGAAGGGAAGCACTTGTCTGATGACGTGACAAGAAAAAGAAACTGCAGACGGTTGTAAGACGTACGGGATCCAGTAGTAGAGTAAGAATTTAAAGGACCTGTGGAAGACATGATATTAAATAAGGCAGAACGGACAGATAACTTTCCATCAGAATTTCTGAAATCATGGTGAAAGTTATTTAATATTTTAGTCGTTCCTAAACTTGATGGATTCTAATACATTAGAGCTGCGTTCTATTTTCTGGAATAAAAAATAGCTTATCGTGAAGGTCGTGTACAATCTGCGAGAGTGGCGACGTACTATTAGACTTTCGGAAAAACATCATCCACAAAACTCCGAAGATAGGAAAGGCAGGTAAGTGCGAGAAACATCGCACATTCGGGTTAACAGCTCATGCATCGAAGCTACTTACAATATATAGAATAATTGAAAAGACAATTTTGGATCTGTTAGACGACGATCAAGTCGACTTTAGAAAAGCTAAAGACACGAGAGAGGCAGTTCTGGTGTTGCGCTTGATACTGGAAGCAAGACTGAAGAAGTAACAAGACAGGCCTGTGGGATTTGTCGACCTAGAAAGAACGTTCGACAATGTGAAATGGTGCAAGATGATCAAAATTCTGAGAAAAATTGGAGTAAACTACAGGAAAATAAGGGTAATAAGTATATGTACAGGAACAAAGAGGGAAGTGTTCAGACTAAAAAGGGTGTAAGACAGGGATGCAGCTAGTCTGAGATGAAAAGATTAGTGAAGGAGACGATTTCGTGGCGGATCGCGTCAAAGGAGTCAGAAGACAGACTCATAAAGAAAAAGGCACGGCTTAGAAACGCCAACTAGGTACAGGGCTGCCCGCAGACGATGGAATTATGTTCAAGGGGTTGGCACTGAAGCTTGTTACGAAAAGCAGAGAGACGTTCAGATGACCGTTACCTCGTACAAAAGTTTGACAGTGGCCAATATATAAGCAAACATTGTTGACATGTTAGCGCGAAGCTGCTGAGAAAAGTGAATTGAGGACAATTACGAAAGTGAATTTCAACGAAGTGGTATTTTTAAGCCTGTGTCAGGCTGAATGGTCCTACGAACAACTGCTCGACGCATTTGAACGTAGCACCAGCTGAGTGTCAATTGCGCATAGCGACTGCAGCACAAATTAGGAATAACATTGCAGCCAGGGAGTGATTTGGGAACGTCAGAAACCACTTACTAGTAGCACGGCTTCCTCTCACAACGCTCTACAACTCGCCTCCTATGATGTACTCACTGGAGGGATGAAGCGAACAACTTTGTACTTGTTTTCAAAGATTCGATACCGTCTGAAACTTAGGAATTTGTTTATTTTTATTCTGTACTGTCGTACGATTTTGGCCTTACACTGTTTCCAAGTATCTCCACACATTCAATGACTGTAGGCCTATCAGAAATCTCGGATGCCAAATATGGCCAAACTATTGTGTTTAACGATGAGAACAGATTTTGACAGCGGTGGTAGTCGTGTGCAGCATTTATGCCGAACTATAGGATCTTGTTAGCTACAAAATAAAGAGGAACAAGTCATGGCAATTGATTTCTGCCTGTTTATGAAAGCCACAGAATCTTGTTCTATTTCTTTTTTTATCAAAAAGATAAGATCCCTAAGGGACCAAACTGCTGAGGTCATCTGTCCATAGACTTACACACTAACTCGAACCTCCTGCAGGAGGGGCCGCGCAATCCGTGACATGGCGCCTCAAACCACGCGGCCACTGCGCACGGCTTTTATTATCAAAAATATATTTCGGCACATACGTTCCATCATCAGTGTAGTCTAATTTTATTGAGATCTTAAACTAATTGGTTATGTGTTACAGGATCTTCGTTATTTGATCGAATAGCTTATCACATATTTCAAACAGTCATGGTCTTCCTCTGCTCTTCCATCTGCAAGAGAAGAACATACGCTTGATTACAAAGATAACGATATAAATTGTGACAAGTTATGTGACCAGCTAATGAAGGTAATGCGAAGCGTAGCCAATTAGTAATTAAGGCTTCAATAAAATACGACCCTACTGATGATGGCACAAATGTGACTATACATGGAATGTTGTTGTGGTCTTCAGTCCTGAGACTGGTTTGATGCAGCTCTCCATGCTACTCTATCCTGTGCAAGCTTCTTCATCTCCCAGTACCTACTGCAACCTACATCCTTCAGAATCTGTTTAGTGTATTCATCTCTTGGTCTCCCTCTACGATTTTTACCCTCCACGCTGCCCTCCAATGCTAAATTTGTGATCCCTTGATGCCTCAAAACATGTCCTACCTACCGATCCCTTCTTCTAGTCAAGTTGTGCCACAAACTTCTCTTCTCCCCAATCATATTCAATACCTCCTCATTAGTTACGTGATCTACCCACCTTATCTTCAACATTCTTCTGTAGCACCACATTTCGAAAGCTTCTATTCTCTTCTTGTCCAAACTGGTTATCGTCCATGTTTCACTTCCATACATGGCTACACTCCATACAAATACTTTCAGAAACGACTTCCTGACACTTAAATCTATACTCGATGCTAACAAATTTCTCTTCTTCAGAAACGATTTCCTTGCCATTGCCAGTCTACATTTTATATCCTCTCTACTTCGACCATCATCAGTTATTTTACTCCCTAAATAGCAAAACTCTTTTACTACCTTAAGTGTCTCATTTCCTAATCTAATCCCCTCAGCATCACCCGATTTAATTTGACTACATTCCATTATCCTCGTTTTGCTTTTGTTGATGTTCATCTTATATCCTCCTTTCAAGACACTGTCCATTCCGTTCAACTGCTCTTCCAAGTCCTTTGCTGTCTCTGACAGAATTACAATGTCATCGGCGAACCTCAAAGTTTTTACTTCTTCTCCATGAATTTTAATACCTACTCCGAATTTTTCTTTTGTTTCCTTTACTGCTTGCTCAATATACAGATTGAATAACATCGGAGACAGGCTACAACCCTGTCTCACTCCTTTCCCAACCACTGCTTCCCTTTCATGCCCCTCGACTCTTATAACCGCCATCTGGTTTCTGTACAAATTGTAAATAGCCTTTCGCTCCCTGTATTTTACCCCTGGCACCTTCAGAATTTGAAAGAGAGTATTCCAGTTAACGTTGTCAAAAGCTTTCTCTAAGTCTACAAATGCTAGAAACGTAGGTTTGCCTTTTCTTAATCTTTCTTCTAAGATAAGTCGTAAGGTTAGTATTGTTTCACGTGTTCCAACATTTCTACGGAATCCAAACTGATCTTCCCCGAGGTCCGCTTCTACCAGTTCTTCCATTCGTCTGTAAAGAATTCGCGTTAGTATTTTGCAGCTGTGACTTATTAAACTGATAGTTCTGTAATTTTCACATCTGTCAACACCTGCTTTCTTTGGGATTGGAATTATTATATTCTTCTTGAAGTCTGTGGGTATTTCGCCTGTCTCATACATCTTGCTCACCAGATGGTAGAGTTTTGTCATGACTGGCTCTCCCAAGGCCATCAGTAGTTCTAATGGAATGTTGTCTACTCCCGGGGCCTTGTTTCGACTCAGGTCTTTCAGCGCTCTGTCAAACTCTTCACGCAGTATCGTATCTCCCATTTCATCTTCATCTACATCCTCTTCCATTTCCATAATATTGTCCTCAAGTACATCGCCCTTGTATAAACCCTCTATATACTCCTTCCACCTTTCTGCCTTCCCCTCTTTGCTTAGAACTAGGTTGCCATCTGAATTCTTGATATTCATACAAGTGGTTCTCTTCTCTCCAAAGGTCTCTTTAATTTTCCTGTAGGCAGTATCTATCTTACCCCTAGTGAGACAAGCCTCTACATCCTTACATTTGTCCTCTAGCCATCCCTGCTTAGCCATTTTGCACTTCCTGTCGATCTCATTTTTGAGACGTTTGTATTCCTTTTTGCCTGCTTCATTTACTGCATTTTTATATTTTCTCCTTTCATCAATTAAATTCAATATTTCTTCTGTTACCCAAGGATTTCTATTAGCCCTCGTCTTTTTACCTACTTGATCCTCTGCTGCCTTCACTACTTCATCCCTCAGAGCTACCCATTCTTCTTCTACTGTATTTCTTTCCCCCATTCCTGTCAATTGTTCCCTTATGCTCTCCCTGAAACTCTCTACAACCTCTGGTTCTTTCAGTTTATCCAGGTCCCATTTCCTTAAATTCCCGCCTTTTTGCAGTTTCTTCAGTTTCAATCTGCAGTTCATAACCAATAGATTGTGGTCAGAATCCACATCAGCCCCTGGAAATGTCTTACAATTTAAAACCTGGTTCCTAAATCTCTGTCTTACCATTATGTAATCTATCTGATACCTTTTAGTATCTCCAGGATTCTTCCAGGTATACAACCTTCTTTCATGATTCTTGAACCAAGTGTTAGCTATGATTAAGTTATGCTCTGTGCAAAATTCTACGAGGCGGCTTCCTCTTTCATTTTTTCCCCCCAATCCATATTCACCTACTATGTTTCCTTCTCTCCCTTTTCCTACTGACGAATTCCAATCACCCATGACTATTAAATTTTCGTCTCCCTTCACTACCTGAATAATTTCTTTTATCTCATCATACATTTCATCAATTTCTTCATCATCTGCAGAGCTAGTTGGCATATAAACTTGTACTACTGTAGTAGGCATGGGCTTTGTGTCTATCTTGGCCACAATAATGCGTTCACTATGCTGTTTGTAGTAACTAACCCGCACTCCTATTTTTTTATTCATTATTAAACCTGATGTGTTGGTAAATGTGCCAACACCTTGTAGATAGAGGAGGCCGAAATCTAACGCAGACGGGCGTGAATTCTGGAACAGGATAAGTAGTGAATTCTCATTAGAAAAGTATGCAGCTCCTCGAATACTTATCTTTTAATTCTTCATGTGTGTGAATACAGCATTCTTGATGAGACATTTCATACGATAACTGTCAACTATGTAAGGCTAATGGCGCCTTGCTAGGTCGTAGCCATGGACTTATCTGAAGGCTATTCTAACTGTCTCTCGGCAAATGAGAGAAAGGCTTCGTCAGTGTAGTCGCTAGCAAAGTCGTCGTACAACTGGGGCGAGTGCTATTCCGTATCTCGAGACCTGCCTTGTGGTGGCGCTCGGTCTGTGATCACACAGTGGCGACACGCGGGTCCGACATGTACTAAATGGACCGCGGCCGATTTAAGCTACCACCTAGCAAGTGTGGTGTCTGGCGGTGACACCACAAAACCTACTCCTGCATTAGCCCTATTTGATTTTGTATTTATAACCCTGTAATCACCTGACCAAAAGTCTTGTTCCTCCTGCCACCGAACTTCACTAATTCCCACTATATCTAACTTTAACCTATCCATTTCCGTTTTTAAATTTTCTAACCCACCTGCCCGATTAAGGGATCTGACATTCCATGCTCCGATCCGTAGAATGCCAGTTTTCTTTCTCCTGATAACGACGTCCTCTTGAGTAGTCCCCGCCCGGAGATCCGAATGGGGGACTATTTTACCTCCGTAATATTTTACCCAAGAGGACGCCATCATCATTTAATCATACAGTAAAGCTGCATGTCCTCGGGAAAAATTACGGCTGTAGTTTCCCCTTGTTTTCAGCCGTTCGCAGTACCAGCACAGCAAGGCCGTTTTGGTTAATGTTACAAGGCCAGATCAGTCAATCATCTAGACTGTTGCCCCTGCAACTACTGAAAAGGCTGCTGCCCCTCTTCAGGAACCACATGTTTGTCTGGCCTCTCAACAGATACCCCACCGTTGTGGTTGCACCTACGGTACGGCCATCTGTATCGCTGAGGCACGCAAGCCTCCGCACCAACGGCAAGGTCCATGGTTCATGGAATACACGACTTTTTAATTTACGTAAACAGGCTAACCAAAATCTCACGCGTTCTGCAAACATAGCTGCTTTTAGGGCATCAAAAACCAAAGGATAATCAGAACAAAGAATATTTTCTCAAGACCAGAAATGATTTTCTGATTGTACCTGTTCGCACAACTGCACGACTCCTTGAGGAGACTTCATCAAAGACACGGGAATTTGTACGATCGTGATTCATACTCTTATACAGTAAACAAATTGTATAATATTCAAGTTAGACAGTTACAAATGGTTCAATTGGCTCTGAGCACTATGGAACTTAACACCTGAGGTCATCAGTCCCCTACAACTTAGAACTACTTAAACCTAACTAACCTAAGGACATCACACAAATCAGTGCCCGAGGCAGGATTCGAACCTGCGACCGTAGCGGTGGCGCGGTTCCAGACTGAAGCGCCTAGAACCGCTCGGCCACACCGGCCGGCCCGACAGTTGCCTCAGCAATTTTTTAATTTTATGCTCATGCATTTGTCATGATGCGCTGAAGTCCTATTGCCTTGAATGCGGCCATTAAATTAAATAAATACAAATTAATGCATCACAATATAATTGATTAACTTGTTAGTCAGAGGGGTAAAAACACATAAACCTTGGGCAATGAGAACGGTTACATTCAGATACAGAAGCGAAGGATGCCAACACATGGAAAATGAAATTATCCGTAAAACTGCGTTTCAGAAGTTAACAAGACTGTCTTCATCGACACAATATTTGTCGTGTACTGGAAGGTATTCGAAGCATTATATTTCGGTATCTAGTATACGATAGGTCTTTAGTAGTGCGTTAAGATACGGTTGTATATTTTCGAACACGACGGACTGTAGTTGCGGGACATTTGGAGAAATTGTTTACAGAGTTTACCATGTTGTTCTGAGTGTCTAGAAGCAGAGACCACAAACGCATTGACGCTTCCGTATACCAAAGAGTAAGACGCCACAATCGAAATCCGTATACCAACGTAAGACGGCACAACCGAAGTGAGTAAGTGATCGTCACCCCAAATTTGTCAACTAGGAAAGGAGTAGTAGAACTACAGTGTCCTAGATCCACCTCTTGGAGGAGGGGGGGGGGGGGGCGGGACACGATCTTACTTCACAGTTTTAGTAACTTGTACAATTATGTAGACAACGTCGCACGGCTTAAAAGATGGTGAAGTAATGTTTTGTTAGCACTACTGGTATTAGAAAAAAATAAATTGCTCTATTCAGTCATTTGCCATAATACGTACAGCAGTAGAGTTACTTCATATACACGGAACGTCGCAAGAAGTTACTTCTCCGAATTGTATAACTTTGTTATATTTACAAAAGACGCATTTGTGTTTTTTTCTCTTTTGTCTCTGTTGTATATAGGGACATAACCTTTATAACAAGCTATTTTTTATTCCAGAAAATAGAACGTATCCCCAATGTATTAGAATCCATCAAGTTTTGGAACCACTAAAATACTGAAGGAACCACAGATCGTTTTATAAACTATCCAGCTTATTTAGTGTAACAGAGCGAGAGAATATTACATTAAACTGCTAACGACGTGTGGTGTAACGATGTTTTGTGCACGCTTTGTATGCACATCCTTAGCCACGTGTTCGCTTAGCTGCAGGAATGAATACTCCATACAAACACAAGTTTATTTTATTTCCATTCGGAATGGTTGCAACGCAGTAGCCGCGCGTGGCGTGTGTCGTAACAGGAGCAAGCAGTGAGCAGTGCAGATCAAAGTCCAGAGACGCGCCTCGCGCGCTTCAGATGTTTGCAAGTTGAAGGCCGTCCACACGCGGCCCCTGTTTATGGGCACTTGCTAACAAGCATGTGCGCCATCCAGTTCGCTTTTTTTCTGGTTTCTCCGTGGATAGTGAGAGCCTTGGGCCCTACGATGAAAGCATCTAATTGCAAGCTTCAGTTTTTTTGCAGTTCTTATCCACGATTTCATTACAAAGGAAAGGGGGACAAAAATGAACTCCATATGATCAATACAACTTCTTGGAGCTGTTATTTGCCGTTCGACAAGTTCCGCAATCTCTTTGGAACAAAAAAACTTGCATCATAGTTACGTCTGCCACAGCAAGCATGTCGTATGGGGTAAATTTTGGTACATCTCGATAAACATTCCAAAAAACGCATTGTCTTCTTGAATATGTCATGTGCACTTTTTTCTAATGTTTCCACTAAAATTTTGAAATTTCACCTCTGTTAGAAAGTCACCCAAACAACGATTTTTCCTATGTACCACGCAGCGCCAAGTGTCAAGGGAAAAACGTCTTTTCATTCTCATAAATAAATGTTGCTTAATACGTTGTCTTGTATTCGTAGCCGCGACAAATTGTTCTTACTGTGAAGATCAGATCCCATTCAGTCGCTGTTGGAGGTGCTAATCTTTTTTTGTGCTTTGCAGCCATTTCATTAAATATATTTGTTTTGTATATCGCACTAAACCAGCTGTCAACTGAGCACATAGAATTACGCTTGAAATATGAATTTATTAGCATTGAAAAACAATAATATATTTTCCGTTATTGCTGGGAGTCGCGTGAAACAATGGATGGGCAGCCTTTGCACGGCTTGACTCCACCCACACATAACAAAAATAAAACGAAAAGGATCTTCAGATATAGCAAAAAATGGCGACTGACGACTCTAAGAAATTGCAACGATGCTCTCTGCCGACAACGGTTATTTTTAACGTAGTCATTTATGCTTACTGTTTTCCACATTTATTCTATATTTTATTTATATTCATATTCGTATTATATAATTAAAAAATTAAATAATTTTTGTCATGCATAAGCACAAGCGACCATGTTTAGGCCTATTACGAGAAGATTGTGGCGCCATCTTACACCAAATTACTGGTGGCTATTCTCTTCAGACTAAGGAAACTGCTTTCATCATCCCTCTACAAGGAAAACAGATGTCTTCTCGAGGCACTTCTTGACACTCCATAGAATTTGTTTCTCCCTGCATTTCACACGGGGGAAGGGGGAGGGAGGAATCTCTCACGCATGTCTTCTGCTACAATAGGTAACTTACATCCTCAACATCGGTTTTCTGCAGAAATCTTGAACATATTCTGAGTTCAAACTTAAGAAACTTGCTTGAGACAGAAAAGTTTCTATCCATAAATCATCACTCATCACGTGTTTAGAAAGCATTGCTCGTTCGAAACATAGCTTGTTCTGTTCTCACGTATTATTCTACGAACCACAGATGAAGGGGAACAGGCAGGTTAAATATTCCTAGATTTCCAAAAAGCATTTGAGACGGTATCCTACTGCAGACTTTCAATAATGGTCTGAGTATACGGATTAGCTTCTCAGATATATGACTGGCTATAAGACTTCTCAAGCGATAGAACGCAGCACGTTTTCCTCGACGGCTAGTGTTCATCAGAGATGGGCATTATCAGGAATGCCCCAGAGAAGTCTGACAGGATCGCTCATTTCTGTCTATGTATAAATGATCTGACTAATAGGGTAAACAGCAATCTGCCATTGTTCGCTGATGACGCTGTATATTATGGGAAAGCGTTGTTGTCGAGTGACTGTAGAAGGATAGAGACTGCCTTGGACAGAATTTCTATTTGGCGTGATGAATGACAGCTTGCTATAATGCAGAGAAGTAGAAAAAAGAGTCCTGTAATGCTCAGATACAGTACTGTACGGCTTAGGAAGTCTTCGCAAGAGTATTCCTTCTGTCCTTTCCGGTCCGCTGGTTGTGTAGCAGGTGGCTTCGCCCCGTGAAGCGGAAGTTTGGTGGATTGTTGCACAGTTGGAGGAGGAGACGGCGATGCTACCATGGTACTGGACGATTTCACAACCACAGAGCCGAATTTGAGGTCACATACCTGCGTGGCTACATCCTTCGTGGAACGAGATGTAACAAGAACAGTACTGCAAGTGCCAGATGGTAGAATGCAGGGTTTCCGACTAGCCAACAACTTATGAGTTGCAGTTGGTACAGCGGGGAGGAGGAGGCGAGCAGTCGCTCTCGTGGGCATCCCTAAGACAGGTTACACATTTGGCCGGATGTCGACAGGACATTCGAGTGTGGTAGCAGCAGCGCATCGGGTTTGGAATGTACGGTCAGGCTGTTATAACTTTATAGCCTGCTTTGGCCTTTGACGGAAGCACCACTTTATCAAAAGTGAAAAAAATGGTATTTGTGGACACTAAGGAGGAATCCACCTTTTTCACCACCCAGTTGACTGCAATGACACCCTGATCCTGAGGTACGTTTGGACTTCTGTCTCAGTCGGACCATCAAGCAGCCTAGTGTAAATAACACCATGTGAAGAATTTAGCGTTCGACGGGCCTCGACACAAACAGGGTAGTTGTAGAGAATCGAAGCTGCAAGCACTTGTTGTGCTTGAGAATCAGAAGTAGACTCCAAAAGCAAAGTGCCGTTTCGTAAACGAGAGCAGGATTTCACAGGGCCTGCAGTTGGCTCAGATGGTTCAGATGGCTCTAAGCACTATGGGATTTAACATCTGAGGTCATCAGTCCCCTAGAACTTAGAACTACTTAAACCTAGCTAACCTAAGGACATCACACACATCCATGCCCGCGGCAGGATTCGAACCTGCGACCGTAGCAGCCGTGCGGTTCCGGACTGCAGTGCCTAGAACCGCTCGGCCACCGCGGCCGGCTACAGGGCCTGCAGTTGGCTCAGATGGTTCAGATGGCTCTAAGCACTATGGGACTTAACATCTGAGGTCATCAATCTGAGGTCATCAGTCCCCTTGATGTAGGACTACTTAAATCTAAGTAACGTAAGGACATCACACACTCCCATGCCCGAGGCAGGATTCGAACCTGCATCCGTAGTAGCAGCGCGGTTCCAGACTGAAGCGTCTAGAACCGCTCGGTCACAGCGGCCGGCAGACCAGCAATTGCATCAACACCTTTTTGAATAATAAACGGATTTACCGTAGCAAACGACTGACCGCGTTCAGAACGTAAAACCATGAGGACTCGTGGTGCAGCTGGGAGGATCTTTGAATCGTTAGCCTCGTTCTGTTTGCGTTCTGTAGACGTTGACTGTGAAGATGATAATTGGCTCATTGCGAGAAAATCCCCCATGATTGCCAGTGTCTCCCATGGCACGCTCCTTCCAACTGGAGGCCCCCCTCGGAAGGGCGACTGTTCACACCTCAGGTCACACCTCCCGAAAACCTGACAGAGGGACCAATCAGCAATTTGGAAGATAGTAGCTCAGGCATTCACCCCTTCCTGGGTCTGGCCTGTACCAGGGGTACGTGCGAACCCTACTTGTCAACCCGGTCACCTGTTCTGCGTCAGGCTCGTGGGCTGGCCTTCAGGAACGCACAGGGAGGGAGAAGAAGAAGAAGAAGAAGAATCACAAACGCCTAAAAGGAAGAAGGATAGGAGAAGCGGAACGAAGAAAGAACAAAAGGAATGAAAAAACAGTGGGGAGACTGCTCTGATATCAGCTACTGAATAGGCAGAACGCATTTCCACAACATCCCAGACATGTGTCCCAAAGAACAGCAACAGGATAGAGATACAGCACAGAAGGCAAACGATGCTGCAAAGGCTGGGGGCACCGTGTTGGCCAAGCAAGAACCCGTCAAAGAACAGCGAGCCCTCTGGGTAGAAATCGTTTAGTATTCTTATTTTCAAATACTGGATGAATACACTCTGAGTAATTTGCGCGTTGCAAGTTACGCTGACCCAAAGTTTCTAACTTCAATTTTTATCTTATTGTGTTAAATCTTTCACGTAAAATTATTCCACTGAATGAGTAGATTACGACACCATTTTATATTTTTAAATTCAATCAATAGTTATGTGGAAAGCTTAAAATCAAATTTATGGCGTTCTCTTTGTTTTTCGGCCTCTTTTTTTCTGCAGTTGCACATACACAAGCTGTACAGGTTGACTGCCATCCTTAGCAACTATAATAAAAATTTTATTAACACCACACGAGTATTGCTTTATTTTAAAGCGTCTTCAACGGTCACTGAAACAATATGGTTTTTTCTTTTACAACTGTGTTTGTTATGATTATCAACAGTTCGCATACTTTACTTATTACTATAAACAGTTTTTTATTCCTTTCTTTACTCATGGCTCAAGGTTTTTTTAAACTGCATTCTTCTTCGTCTTCCACGTATTGAGTTCTTGCTCACAGCACTTTCACTGCACTGTATATACTCCAATTCCTGCCTTGGGAATTGTCACTGTCCTCGCGTCATTTAGCGCGTTTTGCTTTGTTATTGCGGGATGCGTTCATCTTTAGTTTGTTTTGGTAATGGTGGTAGCATCTTATCGCTCTTTGAATGTTTATATTTTTCGACTAGAGAGAGAGAGAGAGAGAGAGAGAGAGAGAGAGAGAGAGAGAGAGAGAGAGTACAGTGGTACAGTGGTACAGTGGAATGATATTATTTTGCGGTGTCTGTTGGGGTTGTTCTTTCTCAACAAAATGTTTTATTAATTTAAATAGCATCTCGTTGCTAATGTTTGTCTGATCATTTATTATCTGTTTCTCCTCTATTATTGTTTTATGAAATTGGAAGTTTTGTTGTAGGTTTAGTAGATGTTTCTTGTTGCAGAACCTGATTATTTTCATGTTCTTTTCTAGTGTGGTAAGAGGCTGGTTTTCTTACCGGAGGTGTTCTGCAAATATTTAATGACTGGTTACATATTTCCATGTTATTTCAAAAGTGCTGCCTGCCCTAGGTACAGACTATCACAGCTGTTACACTGCAGTTGGTAAATACCAGATTTTTGGTAGATGTCAGTTTGATCCTTCTTTTGTATAACGTTGGTGCTTTGGTTTTTTTTTTTTTTTTTAAGATGTTCCGATTCCTGTGTCAGTTTGTTCCCGTACTCGAGCGTGTACCAGCTTGCCTGTTGAGTTTCTGTAACGTTCGCTTGTTGTGTAGTGGTGGTGATATTGGTGTGTGTGTGTTTTATTTTTATGTTTTTCTGGAATTTGTGTTCAGTTTTATTACCAGGGATAATTGGTATCCATTATTTATTGCTGTCTGAATAATTCCGTCCAACTCCTTGCTATCGTCACTTGCTATTGTCACTTGGTACCGTGTTTAATCTGTGAGGGAAAATTCTGTTTCGGCATTGAGTGGATAAATGATTAATGTACTACTGTGTCTGTACTGTTTTTCCTGCAAGTGCTGAGTGGATGATGGTTATCTCTAGGAAATTTATTTGGCCTGTTTGTTGTGCTTCTAACGTGAACTTTATGTTTTTGTGTAATGTGTTTATCTCTGCACATAGTTGTTCTATTTAATTTTCTGGTTCATCTACCAAGCAGAGGATGTCATCCATGTATCTCCACAATACAATGTATTGTATTTTCTTGGTACTATTTTCTGGAAAATTCATTCTTCTGTTTTGTTCATGCGGATATTTGTTAACTTTCCTGAAATTGGGATTCCCATTGGGAATCCTTCTTCTTGTAGGTAGAATTCTTTGTTGAATTCAATTTTGGTCAGTAATGAGATGTAGGAGTGTGCTTATCCCTGTTATCTGTCCTTGTAGTAATTGATTGTAAGTATCTAGGTCCTGTTCTATTATCTTGATTATTTCTGTGACTGGGATTGTGGAGTAGATATTCTCTACATCAAATGAGACGATAATAGCTGTATCTGGAATATATAAATCTTATATGTGGTTTATTAGTTATTCTGTGTTTTTCACTATCCTATCATTTTGGGTATTGTACTCTTGTGGGAGTACGTTTAGCATATGTCTGGCGAGTGCATACGAGAGTGATTTTCTGTAGACTAGTTTATGATAGTCCTCACAGGAGTATTTACTTTATGAAGCTTTGATTGGCTCTGGAATTTTGAGGCATTAGGTTTCATATGTGTCACATGAGCTTTTTATCTGTCATCCAGGATGTGTTCAGTTGTCGTCATTACATTTTTGATTTTTGTGTGGAACCTGTTTATTGGGTCTGTCTTCAATTTTGTGATTTTATTCTGTGAAATGAGTTCTTGTTATTGCATTCTTTTTTATCCATGATGACAACCGTATTCTCTGTGTGTGCTTTCATTATGATTATATTGCCTCTGTGTATTTTTTCTCTGAAAGTTTTCAGAGTTTTAGCTTCTGTCGTTATCGCTCGTTGTAAGAGAAATAAATCATGTTGTTACAGTGACCACTGAAGGCGCTTTAAAATGAAGCGAAACGCATTTATGACGGTAATTAACGTGTGCAACTTGTAAATGTGCAGCTGCAGGAAAAATAGGCCGAAAAACAAAGAAGACAACATGTGTATGATGCCCAGTCAAACGTTTTCTGGAGGCCTTCGCTTGAAGTACCAAAATATCCATCACAAGCTTAATCAGACGATTCAACATACCACTTTTAACTCGTAAATATTGTAAATTTAATAGCCTTATACCTAAGAATGTCAATGTAACGATCAGAAACAGTTCCCATGAAGCTAGAGATCAAAGTCATTTGCCCAAAAAAGTTGTCTTTCCACTGAAATTAGAGCGTGATATATACAAAATAAAAGGAAAAAACGAGAACTGAATCATAAATTGTATAAAGCAAACTTACACGTAGCTTACACTGAAATTAAGAACACCCGTTTTGCTGTATATTGGATGAAGTTGAGGAACACACCTGTAATGCCATGGAACAGCTAAAGCGAAGACAGAATAAGTAAGTAAAGACACCTATCCACAGCCAAACGTTCCAAACAGACAGGGACACATACGTTAATTCTACCCACGTCTCGCGAACCTCACGGACACTAACTTAAAGATGAAAGCACACAGTTACTACAGAAATGTTTCAAACACAATGTAAAAACAAAAATAAATGAACATTCATAGAAAATCTGATCATAGAGTCGGGGAACATACTGTCTCAAGAACAGAGGAAAGACACAAGCACCATGAACAAAGGCCTAACAAGAGAATTAATAGGCAAAGAAATTAGGCAGAGAAATGAAATTGATATGACCATCAAACAAACAAAAGACGAACGCATCCCGCAACAGCAAAATGAAACACACGAAATGGTGAGAGGACAATGATACTTCCCAACACAGAAGTGGGAATATGTTAAGTGCAACGAAAGTGCTTTGTGCAGAAACTCAACACATACGTGTGGAAGATGAAGACTGCATTAAAAAGAAAGAAAAAAGAAACGTGAGTAACGAAAAGAATAAAAACTGTTTATGGTAATAAGTGGAGAATGCGAACTGTTGATGAAGATAAAAGTGTATCACAAAAAGCCGTGTTGTTACAGTTACCACTGAAGATGCTTTAAAATAAAGCAAAACGTGCCCCCATCTGGGGAAGTTGGCCACCGAGTTGCAAGTCTTTTCAGTTGACGCCACATTGGGCGACTTGCGTGTCGATTATGACGAAATCTTTATGTGCTGTAACTGTTCGCTTGCACAGTTTTGACAAATTTTTAAAATTTTCGGAAATACCATTTTGATTATGTTACGATGATTTGAAAATGGGTCCCGGCCCGAAATACAAAAGTGAAATTTGCAACTTCGGCTGGCTTTTCGTGGTAGTGAGTTACAATTGCAGTAAGCACGGGACTATCGGGATTCGATAATCGATCAATGGAAACGTGTCGGCTCTTCGGGTGAATCAAATTTTGGCTATACCAGATCTATAGTCGTATCCACAAACGCCGTCGTCAGGGTGAACGGGAGCTCGAGACGAACAGCGCACCATGGGCACAGGCTGGTGTGCGTCCTAATATTCTATGGGAGACATTCTCTGCGCTTGCATGAGACGTGTGGCAGCAATCGAAAACACGCTGACAGCTTGATGTCTTCCTCAACGGCGATGTCACCTTTCAGCAATACAGTTGTCCGTATCTCGGAGCCACAGCCATGATACAGTGGTGTGAGGAGCATTACATTAAACTCACTTTGATGTCTCGTCGACCAGATACCCCTGATGTAAATCGTATGGGATCCATGTGGGTCCCTAACGGAAAAAAAGGTTAAAATGGCTCTGAAGGCTATGGGACTTAACTTCCGAGGTCATCAATGCCCTAGAACTTCTTAAACCTAACTAACCTAAGGACATCTCACACATCCATGCCCGAGGCAGGATTCAAACCTTTGACCGTAGCGGTCGCGCGGTTCCAGACTGTAGCGCCTAGAACAGCTCGGCTACTCCGGCCGGCCGTCCCTATCGGACACCGTCACTGCGTATGAGAGTCAGCGGCCCGTTATTTACGCGAATTACGTGACGTGTGCGTAGACATCTAACGCCACATATCTCCACAAACCCACCGACAAACTATCTGATACATAATTCGCAGAAACAGTGATGTATTTCGTTCCGAAGACGGACAAACAAGCTATTAAGCAGGCAGTCATAATGTTTTGGCCCACATTGGCGAAACAGGTAACAACAACCCACCTGCATCTCTCATGATGACCATGATCATTATCATTATTATTATTATTATATTAGAGAAATTTCAACCTACCGGCTGTTTTTCGTCACACATATCGTCAATGAATGTACTATAAAAGAGGCGAATTACACTGACGCACTATGTCTCTCCAAGAAACAAAATGCGGTGGCTCATGGTTTGCAAATGTAGTTCAAGGAAACAAGTTTGCAATAAGCTGTCCACACTGCCGTATGAGATCTGCTCGTTGTGATAGTGTAATGCAGTTACTTATTTCAAACACAGGAAATGGTACGAGCCCTGAAAATTGAGCCCCGTGAACGACTCAGATGTGCAGCCATTTGCGATTTCTATCTGAACTGTAGTCTGTTGTCCACTACAATGTGTTTTTTAAGTCAAATTTTCAAAACGAACAGTTTCTATTGGTATTTATGTTGAATGCGACAGCCCCCCCCCCCACACACCCACACACACACACACACACGCACACACACACACACACACACACACATACACACCTCCACCACCACCACCACCACCACCACCATCACCATCACCAGGGTGGGAAATCTCCGCAGCAGATAAGATAGCAGTATCGACTACAAGGAACGGTCTCTCGACTGAAATTCACAAGCGAAACTCTCCATACGTACACCGCCGTCGTAAATGATTGTGACACTGGCTATGGCTCGAACCTAAGCAGGAAAGCCGTCTTTGATCACACTGTGGATCAAAGTGCTCTTTAAATGCGGTATTTCGACACTTATTAAATATCAAAATAATGTAAATGAACAAATTTGAATGAAAATACAGTTAATGAGACTACAGAAAGCCAGTAATAAATCGCCTGGAAAGGAATATAGCATTCCTGTGACAGTGTTCTCGTTCATCATACGTTAAAAAGCTTTATTAGTTCATATAGATTAATTTTTGTATTTAAATTTGTAACCCACAGTATAGAGGTTATTACGGGTGGTGTTTCGCAGGAAGTTCGTACAATATGATCACATAATTTTCTCTGATTAAGTGAAATACACTTTTGATGTCTGTCAAGAACTATTGCTACCATTGCAACTAAATTCTTCTACTATAGCTTAACTTTTTAAAAATCAGAGACAGAGAGAGAGAATGAGGATATAATTATATCTGCATTTGTTATTTCAATTACTCTTAAAATCTATTTGCACCTATTCCTATCATCAGGATTACTATCTTTTAATGTAAACATATTTTTGTATAAAAGAGATGGGAGGAAAATTAATAGTAACATCACAGTTTTTGTCACAGCATGATTTTTATCTACATCTACGCTCTCGTGACCGTTTCCACATTGCATTGTGTTTCTTACTCGGTCTTAGATTTAAGTTTTATTATAAGTCAGTGAAGGATTACTAGTCATTTTAATACGGACGCAAGTTCGAGTTTCCAAGTGTTTTGTACACATTCATACCTAAATTTTTGCACTTTACTTTGAGTCTAGTGCCCTGTTCCCTACACTCATTCCGAGTGAGGTGGCGCAGTGGCTAGCACACTGGACTCGCATTCGGGAGGACGACGTTTCAATCCCGCATCCGGCCATCCTGATTTAGGTTTTCCGTGATTTCCCTAAATCGCACCAGGCAAATGCCGGGATGGTTCCTTTGAAAGGGTATAGCTGACTTCCTTTCCCGTCCTTCTCTTATCCAATGAGATCGATAACCTCGCTGTCTGGTCTCCTCCCCTAAACAACCCAACCCCCCTACACCTACATGTTGCGTGTGCAGCAATACGTATGAAATCACAGTGATCCTTCTCTTGTTTTGGTTTAAATCTTTATAGGTACGTAAAGGGGGTAAGATCAGTAGAAAGCTGTTCCTGCCATTAATGATGTTAATGTGTCGGTAGGTATTCTGACCTCTTTTCTACAGAGTTCCTGTAAAATGAACTGTATTCTGCACAAATTACCACTTCGAAGACAAGAACGTAGTCTTGCGTAAAAGCTTATAGTACGGCAACTTAACAGCAAAAATAGTCTCAATTTATCACGCTGCTCACTATCTCGTAAGGAGACTGCCAGCATTACTCACTGATAATGCTGCGCGAGCTCATGCTTATTGGTGTGATCATAGCTTGCTGTGTCAACTGTAGGATCACTATGTATATCATATAGAATATTATTTTAATTCATTTCATTTTGCTCTTAGTCAATGTAATGACGATTTACGAAGGAAAAGAAAGCATTGAAGATACCAGAAACCAAAAACTCGTCGCCTTGACCATATTGTATTAGTCTATATAAGGGTACGTACGTACCAGGAATGGTACGAAGTGGAATTCTATACAATTCCATTCCATATGTAGTCAAGTGCAAGATTAGTACCATCAGGAACGACGCAGAAAAGAATATTGTTCCCACCCTTGTGAGCTAACCGAGCCGAAATACTCGAGCAGTATTCGGATCGGGTGATGTTAGAAGGGAAATGGCCCGAATAGTATTATAAACTTTCACGACGCATTGACACATAGTATTGTTGTACTGGCATCTTGAAATACTGTCTCATTGTGTGGAGCAATACCTTTACATGCGCTGTGGTTGTATTAATCGATGTGAATATACAAATGTTCTATTGGGACATCTGCTAAAACTGGACTTCCCTCTGTAGTCTTCAATCAAATCGTTATTGTCAAAGAAGAACTGAGAAGTAAATGTTTCTACATGATTTTTCACATAACATTTAATATGAATCTACTAGTGAAGCGTATAAAACATTATGTGAAGCTGGTAACTACTATTTACTTAATTTGTATAATTATCAGTGTAATAGCACTGGCTCTAAGAGACTTTCACAACTGCTTGAAAAAAGGTCAGACTGAAAACTGTAGGTCGACATCTTCAGATCACGCTCAGACTCCAGTCTCGTGTTACAGAAAGCACACAGAAACATCGTTCACAGGAAATTTCTCTGTCTGTCTGTCTGTGTCCCCAAACTGCTGTGAGCTAAACGAAAATTACTTGGTTCTCATGTAACATTCCACTACATGTCTTACACATCGATTTTATTACCGAACATGAATGTCAAAGCCCCCAAAACACAGCGACGAATGAATACGATGGTCGTGTGTTGTTCATAGGAATAAGAGAACACGTGTACTATACACACATTCCAGTACTGAATCCCATCATCAGAAAATGATGCTTGAGAAGGAAGTAACACAAGCAATTGAGCTGCTGACCCCTGAGATGTCTTCCTGCATTTTCGTGCCTCAAGAATCCTTGTTTACCACTACCACGTGTACAGTTGTAACGAAAGTAATTTGGAAACGTTTGGTAAGTTCCTATGGGGCCAAACTACTGAAGTAATCGGTCCTTAAGCTTACACACTACTTAATCTAACTTAAACTTACGCTAAGGACAACACACACACCCATGCCCGAGGGAGGACTCGAACCCCCGACGGGGGAGAGCCGCACGAGCCGTGGCAAGGCGCCCCGGACCGCGCGGCTACATCGCGCGGCTAAAGGAAGTTAATGGTCACTTTCGAAGACAGGTCTTGAGACAAATTTTTCATAAACGGTTCTTTATTATTTGTGTGAACATGGACACAATTATAATGAGAAAGTAAATTGTGCTTATAGCGAGTGCTAGTACGAATCAACTATTAGTTCGACAGTGGGGAGCCGAAATCAGATTCCGTCACAAAACGTTAATTAGTTATTCGTTAAACATTTTGCTTTTATAGTATTTCTGTATGGTTTAATTGCTTGTCCTTTATATCAAGGAGCGTTATTTATTTCCTCCATGCCCAGCAAACCACGACTAAAGATATTCTCAATGAGTCTTTTGCGTATGAGCTACACGTACATGTGACTAAAATTTGTGTATGGCCGCAACATTCACCGATATGTAGCTGAAGCATACTGCATGTTAAAAGGAGAAATCAGTATTCATCAGATTTTTTTCACTGACACCCCCCCCCCCTTTGCACCTCCATCTCTCTCTCCTCCACTTATCCAGTCATCAAATCTATCTCTCTCTCTCTCTCTCTCTCTCTCTCTCTCTCTCTCTCGCAAGCGCGCGCGCGCACTCAACTACGGAGCAAAGGAAGGATAGATAGATAATGGACGCGACTGTAAGATAATAAAACAGCTTCCACAAACCTGTGTTGACAGACATAGCTCACCACATTATCTCTTTATTGATGTGCGTAATCGGAGCTTGACTCATAAAGTAAACTTTCTGCAAGTGGCTGACACATTTCTTGTGTGAGTCATGACACGGTCTGGCGTTGCTCGGCGCTCATGGCCGACGCTCTACGCAGATTACACTTTAGTTTTCGGCCTGTGATGTAATCCTTACTCTCATATCTAATCGCACTTTGCAAATCGTGTATGTACATCTCTCTTATTATCACCCCGACAGTATCCTGCTCAACTACGAACAGTACGCGTCCGTCTGGATTGTTTCTTGCTCGCTTGCTGCAAGACAAGGTAAACAGTATAGTTCGTCATATTATATTTCTAGGCTTGTTTAACAAAGGATTTAAATCCTAAAACTATCCAATAAGAAATCTTCAGACTGAAAGCATTTACAACACAATGTGAAAAGTTTGTAGAAATGATTTCGTTGGATAGTTCTCAATAGACATGCTATGTGTAAGCAGTTCGAAAAGTAAGTTCGCTTGCACTCCGTCTTCAGGCCACAAGTGGCTCACCGGGACCATCCGACCGCCGTCTCATCCTCAGGTGAGGATGCGGGTAGGAGGGGCGTGTGGTCAGCACACCGCTCTCCCGGTCGCTTTCTTTGACCGGAGCCGCTACTATTCGGTCGAGTAGCTCCTCAATTGGCATCACGAGGCTGAGTGCACCCCGAAAAATGGCAACAGCGCATGGCGGCTGGATGGTCACCCTTCCAAGCGCCGGCCACGCCCGACACTGCTTAACGTCGGTGATCTCACGGGAACCGGTGTATCCACTGTGGCAAGGCCGTTGCCCAAGTTCCCTTGATGAACCCCTTTTACAATGCAGAGTGTCTGGGTCATCTATAAGGTTGTTGCGCGGCTTTTTTATTCAGTTGCGAGTTTTGTACGAATGGAGAGGGGTACTTATATTCGCTATCAACACCAGGAACAAAAAATATCAATGAAATTCATTTTATGTTACAATTTAAATACTTCATAAATTGGGTTTATTACCAATACGAAACAGGGAACATCTGTAATCTTAGGAATTCAAAATGATTTCAAGCACAAAAAAGTGGACCTGCATATAATCCTGGGTATCTCTCTGAACGTGGTTTGTATTAGAGCCCGCAATGAAAGAAAGACCATCTACGTAACCTTTTTACTCTGTTTAGTCTTCCTACTTTTCTTACATTATCCTCAGGTGCTTTAATCACGAATTATTGGGAAGCTCAGCCGTCATTTGTGAAACATTCAAATAACTGAGCGTTTGGAGACTACATGAATTCCAGTGGCATACGCTGCAAGAGATACATTGTGCATCACGGAGAAGCTTTCTGTTAGAATTCCAGAAGCGTATGTTCTAAGAAGAGCTAGAGAACATACTTTCTCGGACATACGTCTCGATGTAATGACGATGTAAGAGCAGACGAATTAGACCTCGTACATAAGCTTACCGGCTGTCATCCTTTCTGAAGTCGTTCGTCAATGGGACAGGAAAGGAGGCAAAAGCATATTGTTACCAGAAGCACCCTCCATCACACACTGTAACCGTAAGCGGGCGCCAGGCCTAGTGGTATAGTCGTAAAACGCGTGACTGGAAACTGAAACGTAGACAGACCATTTCCCCAACGGGATTACTGACGTATGTTATTGACACGCAAGTCACCATCTGAGATCATTAGTCCCCTAGACTACTTAAACCTAACTAACCTAAGGAGATCAAACACATCCATGCCCGAGGCAGGATTCGAACCTGCGACCGGAGCATTAGGAGGTATCCCACGACTTCTGTCATCTAAGTGTGTAGCACATGAAATGATGAGTGGCTGAAAACTATGGATCCCAATGGTTCGAAAGTGAAACCAACTGTTTACCTTTTGCAGTATTATCTTACATCCGTTGCTTACTATGATAATACAGATTCATTTTACAGTTATATTACGAAGTGCAACGACCTCTTTAAAGCAATTGATTGTTTACGTTTGTCACTTTCTTCTTGTATTCGTTGCTTACCAAGATAATAAAGGTTAGTTGTATGAAAACTTAAAAATTTTTTTTTTTCATTTCGTTGGAGCCGGCCGGGGTGGCAGAGCGATTCTAGGTGCTACAGTCTGGAACCGAGCGACCGCTACGGTCGCAGGTTCGAATCCTGCTTCGGGCATGGATGTGTGTGTGATGTTCTTAGGTTAGTTAGGTTTAAGTAGTTCTAAGTTCTAGGGGACTGATGACCTCAGAAGTTAAATCCCATAGTGCTCAGAGTCATTTGAACCATTTCGTTGGGTCTCGAAGGGTGAAGCACATGGTCATGTTCTTTTGGCTCATCGTGTCTATCTACTACGGAAAAGTGAGAAAAGTTTAAAAAAACAGCAGTCTTGATCGTGTTGAGCTCCTCAGCTGACACTAATTTTAATGATGAATAAAAACCACCTCAGCTGCACAACAACCTGAAGATTTTCGAAGAACTAAATCGTTCGTAGCATAATAAATATGTAGTAATACAACTGAGATGGTTTTCATTGACCATTAAAAAACGTTGTTATTATAAAAATTAAGTTCATGAAATTAGAAAATAGTGAGTTGTTTGCTACCCGACCAATGAAAAACTTCCATTCCTATTACCGCCAGAATTAGAGAATCAAATATTGACGAAGAGTTGGGGATATAGATTATATTTTAGCTTCATGCGGGTGTAAAGTTGTCTTCCTCACTCGCAGCTAGCTTCGTTGTGTTTCAGATTTTACTTTTTTTGTCTCTTACTCGATAATATAGGGCACAGCCGGCCGGTGTGGCCGTGCGGTTCTAGGCGCTTCAGTCTGGAACCGCGTGACCGCTACAGTCGCAGGTTCGAATCCTGCCTCGGGCATGGATGTGTGTGATGTCCTTAGGTTAGTTAGGTTTAAGTAGTTCTAAGTTCTAGGGGACTGATGACCACAGATGTTAAGTCCCATAGTGCTCAGAGCCATTTGAACCATTTTGATAATATAGGACAGGAGGTGGGCTTATCTCCCGCGCCATTCGGGCCGGCGGTTGTGGCGATGCGGAAATAGCGCCGTTGATTACGGCTTCAGGGGGGCATCGGAAGGCTCAGCAGAGATACCATTACAGGAGATTAGGGCGACGGCTGCGCGAGTGCGCGTGGCGATAGGCGCCGACCTGTGCCCACTGCTGTACAAACACGGGAAGCCATGCCGTGCCTAGAAACAGGACACCTGCGCTGGACTGACTGACTGCCGGGCACCGAAGCTGCACAAACGGCTGCAGAGGCACATGCCCATTCTGCTACCGCCTCTGTATAACTGCGCGCACTGAACAATACAGACAAATTTTATTCACTTCAATACAGAGAATAATAACAAGGACGGCATGGCACGTGTGCAGGGCAAAATAACGTACAAATCTCGTCTGGCCGTAAAAAGAAAACACAAAAAGGAGTTACACCTGGGAGCAAGCACGATCAATTAACCTGAAATTTTAAGAAGTACCACAGAAAAAATTATCACTCGCTGTCGTGGTCAGAGCGTAAACTCAAGATAACGTAACAATCCTTCTCACGAATGCTGCCACTTCGAGTTGCGGACGGAGTTACAGTTCACAATTCGGCAGGCTAGGAGACTTCCCAAAATCGTAAACAGTTCCTAATCAGGAGCGTGTGCACGATGTAGTAGCTGGAACCCCAGAATAAGACTCAATTCTAATGACGAACCAAGAAAATGACATGTTCAACTTTTCGTCAGGTGAGGGAGTTCTGCATGCCGATGGCCGTGGTGATTTTCTAGAGGAATGAGGCATGCTTTTGTACTGGGAGATGACCATTAGGGGAAAAATAAAGTACAAAGTTTAATGTACATTTTTCTAAGCGTTAGAGACGGGTTGTCGAGCGAGTAACCACCAGAGATCAGAAACCGGTTCTGTATACTCGCATTAAACTCGTTAGCCGGTCCTATGACGTCATCTCCGCACTCACTGTCTCCGTGTGCTCGAAGACTCGAATCGCGAGACTTAACCGCTGCTCATTTACCGGATTAGTCTTCACTTTGTTATCGGCTACAAGTGGACTGTACAAGCATAGAAAGAAGAGACAGTACACTAATTTGCAAGTATAGTAGAGAACTCGCGGCATACGCATCCGTTAGGAATAACGATTGTATCAGTATTTATGGGTTAACAGTGGATACTGTTCTGTTTGCACACACACACACACACACACACACACACACACACACAGACACACACAGGCACACACACACACACACACACACACACACACACACACACACGCACACCACACACACACACACACAAACACAGACTCAGACACAGACACGCACACACACACACACACACACACACACACGCGCGCGCGCGCGTACACACACATGCTTGTCCGCACACACACATGCTACATGCTTGTGCGCACGCACAGACATATACACAAAGAAACTGGTACAACTGCCTTGTATCGTGTAGGCCCCTGCGAGCACGTTTAAGTGCAGCAACACGACATGGCATGGACTTGACTAATGTCTGAAGTGGTGTTGGACAGAACTGACACCATGAATCCTGCATCCTGCAGGGCTGCCCATAAATCCGTAAGCGTATGACGGCGGGGGGGGGGGGGGGGGGGGAGGGGAGGAGAGATCTCTTCTGAACAGCACGTTGCAAGGCACCCAAGATATGCTCAACAATGTTCATGTCAGGGATGTTTGGTGGCAAGCGGAAGTTCTTAAACTCTGAAGAGTGTTCTTGGAGCCACTACATAGCAATTCTGGAGTGTGGGGTGTCGCATTGTTCTGCTGGAATTGCCCAAATCCGTCGGAATGCACAATGGACATGAACGGATGCAGGTGATCAGACAGGATGCTAACGTACGTGTCACAAGCCAGAGTCTTATGTAGACGTATCAGGGGTCCTATATCACTCCAACTGCACACGCCCTACACCACTATAGAGCCTTCACCAGCTTGATTAGTCCCCTGCTAACATGCAGAGTCCTTGGTTCAAATGGCTCTGAGCACTATGGGACTTAACTTCTGAGGTCATCAGTCCCCTAGAACTTAGAACTACTTAAACCTAACTAACCTAAGGACATCACACACATCCATGCCCGAGGCAGGATTCGAACCTGCGACCGTAGTGGTCGCGCGGTTCCAGACTGTAGCGCCTAGAACCGCTCAGCCACCCACGGCCGGCATAGTCCTTGGATTCAAGAGGTTGTCTCCATACCCGTACACGTCCATCCGCTCGATACAATTTGAAACCAAACTCGTCCGAGCAGTCAACATGTTTCCACTCATCAACAGTCCAATGTCGGTGATGACGGGCCCAGGCCACGCGTAATTCTTTGTATCGTGCAGTCATCAAGAGTACACGAGAGAACTTTTGGCTCCGAAAGCCCATATCGATTATGTTTCGTTGCATGGTTCGCACGCTGACACTAGTTGACGGCCCAGCATTGAAATCTGCATCAATGTGAGGAAGGGTTGCACTTCTGTCACATTGAGCGCTTCTCTTCAGTCGTCGTTGGTCCCGTTCTTGCAGCATCTTTTTCGGTCCCAGCGATGTCGGAGATTTGATGTTTTACCGGATTCCTGATATTCACGGTACACTCGTGAAATGGTCGTACGGGAAAATCCCCACTTCATCGCTACCTCGGAGATGCTGTGTCCCATCGCTCATGCGCCGACTGTAACACCACGTTCAGACTCACTTAAATCTTGATAACCTGTCATTGTAGGAGCAGTAACCGATCTAATAAGTGCACCAGACACTTGTTATATATAGGCGTTGCCGACTGTAGCGCCGTATTCTATCTGTTTGTTTACATATCTCTGTATTTGAATACGCATGCCTATACCAGTTTCTTTGGTGCTTAACAGACTCAAGTTCAAGTGACGACTATTCCAGTAAATGAGCAGCAGTTCAGCGGTTCAGTCTCGCGAATCGAGTCTTCGTGCACACGGAGGTAGTTAGTTCGGAGATGGCGTCATAGGACTGGCTGGCGAGTTTAAAGCGAATATAAAGAACCGGTTTCCGATAAAGAGAGAGAGAGAGAGAGAGAGAGAGAGAGAGTAGTCAAAAACATCCTGAATATAAGGGTGTTGCAGGATGGCTTGAGCTGAACGTTGCACCGTTGCGAGTTACTTAGCATTGAAGTCAGCCCATTAGGCCGTGGCGCTCGCAAATTCAAGTAGCCCACACAGATCACAGATACAATTAGTGGTAGTTGCGCTCACAGCCTTTGGCTCGGGTTCGACGTTTGATATCGTCCTAATTTTTGTACCTCTCTCATGTTCGGGTTCAAGAAACTGAAGAGCCGGCCGCGGTGGCCGTGCGGTTCTGGCGCTGCAGTCCGGAACCGAGGGACTGCTACGGTCGCAGGTTCGAATCCTGCCTCGGGCATGGATGTGTGTGTGATGTCCTTAGGTTAGTTAGGTTTAAGTCGTTCTAAGTTCTAGGGGACTTATGACCTAAGATGTTGAGTCCCATAGTGCTCAGAGCCATTTGAACCATTTTTGGAGAAACTGAAGAACATGTTTAGCGGCACCGTCTCTAGGGGGCCGCTTACTTGGCGTGCGCAATGGCCTGATTGCCTAACTTAAGTGCTAATTAATATGGAAAGGTACAGCGTATCGAATTTTTCTCTCAACAATGATTTGTCAGCACATCCTACCCGATAACACCTGTGCTAGCTTTTCAGATCGTTTCCGACCTCCCTGCATAATTATATGCAGGGAGTCTGTCCTAAGATTCGTCTGGTGCATTTTCTCTGACTCTTCTTCAGATATTTGTAATTCCGTTTCCGGAAAGTAAAGCTGGAATCAGCGTAAACAAATACTGCTTATCTTTCATGTAACACCCAGGGCGGATAGCGCCGGTTTGTTTCCCCTTACAAATAAAATAATTTTTAAAGCGAAATTTTATGAACACATTCGAAAGAGCAGCCCCATATTAGACTAGTACGATATTTGGTTAATCGTTATGTATCAATTCATCACAGAATGTGAAGGTCGGAAGCTACCCCCTCTGTAAAGCAGAGAGGCGACGATCTGTGGCAGATCTGACGACAGAGTACAATGCTGATGCAGGTACAACTGTCTCGCAGCAAACCGTTTCACGAATGTTACTGAAAATGAGGCTCCGCAACTGACGATCCCTACGTGTTCCTATGTTCACTCAACGACATCATCAGTGACGGTTGCAGTGTGCTCGGGATCTTCGATATTGGAGTATGGATCACTGGAAATATGTCGCCTGGTCCGATGAATTGTTACAAGTCGAGGGTCGTGTCAGTATATGCCGCCATCGGCTGCTCGAAGTATGCACTATGACTTGGAGGCGGGCCAACGGCGCGCAGTATTATGTTAAAGGGGGCATTCGGTTGGACTTCCGTGGGCCCTGTGACACTGACAGCGGCAGATGTGAACTACGTGAACGTTATTGTGGACTACCCCATTGCTTCCACATCTACATAATTAGTCTGTAATTCACAATTAAGTGAATGGCAGAGGGGTCATTGAATCACCTTCCAGCTACTTCTCTACCATTCCACTTTCCAACAGCGCACGGGAAGACTAACACACAAATCCCTCCGTGCGAGCTGTGATTTATTTTATTGTGACGTTCATTTCTCCCTATGCAGGTGAGCGCCAACAAAATATTTTCACACTCTGAGGAGAAAGTTGGTGATTGAAACTTCATGAGGAGTTCCTGCGGCAGCGAGAAACGCATTTGTATTAATCAGTGCCATCCCAATTTGTGTACCATATCCGTTGTGTTCTGTCTCCTATTTCGCGATATTTGAACCTTTTCGATGTCCTCCGTCAATCCTGTCTGATGCGGATCCCACAAGCACAACAGTACTCTAGTACCGGGCGGACAAGTGTAGTGTTAGCAGTCTCTTTAGCAGACCTGTTATATTTTCTAAGCGTTCTATCAAAAAATCGCACCCTTGGTTTGCTGTCTTCCAGTGTGAGTTATTCGTAGCTGTAATCCCTAAGTATTTAGCTGGGTTTACAGCCTTTAGATACTTGTGATTTATCGAGTAACCGAAATTTAGCGGGTTCCTTTTATTACTCGTGTGGGTGACTTCATATCTTGCATTACTTAGTCAATTGCCTCTAGCCCAAATCATTTGACAATTCGTTTTGATCGTCTGATGACAGCATCATCTCCAAACAATCTAAGAAGGCTGCTCAGAGTGTCTCCTACATCATTTATGTAGATCACGAACAACAGAGGGCCTGTGGAACGCCAAACAGTACTTTTGATTTACTTGACTTCCCGTCAGTCTTCACGAACAGTGAGCTTTCTGATAGGAAATCGCGAATACAGTCACATAACTGAGGCGATTCTTCATAGGCACATAATTTGATTAGAAGTCGCTTGTCAGGAACGGTGTCAAAAGCCTTCTGAAAATCTAAAAATGTGGAACCAATTTGACGTTCGCCGTCGACAGCACCCATTACTTCGCGAGAATAAAGAGCTAGTTGTATTTTGAACGATATTTTCTGAATCCGTGTTGGGTATTCGTCAATAAATCATTTTCTTCGAGGTAATTCATGATGCTCGAACACAGAATATCTTCCAAACTCCTACTGCATATCGACGTTAGTGAGACGAGGTTGTGATTACTCCCATTTTCTTTCTTGTTTGGTGGTGTGACTTGTGCTGCTTTCTAGTTTTGGGCATGGATATTCCTACGAGCGAGCCGTTGTATATGATTGCTAAGTATGGAGCTACTGTTTCAACATACTCCAAAAGGAACTTTCTGGTACACTATCTGGACTGGTGGCCTTGCTTTCATTAGTTTTTTTAAGCTCCTTCACTACAGGGAGGATATCTGCTTCTAAGTTTCTCATATTGGTACTTGTTCTTGATTCGAATTCAAAGATATTTACTTCGCCTTCCTGTGTGAAGGAATTTCGGAAACCCGTGGTTAGTAACTCTGCTTTAGTGGCACTGTCATCAACAACATTACCATTGTTATCGTGCAGTGAAGGATTGATTGCATCTTTTTGCTGGTGTACTTTACATACGGCTAGAATCTCTTTGGGCTTTCTGCCAGATTTCGAGAGAGTTTCAATGTGGAAACTATCAAAAGCATCTCGCGCTGAAGTTGGTGCTAAAATTCGACCTTCTGTGAAACTTTGCCAATTTTGAGGATTTTGCTTGTTTAACATTTGGCATGCGTTTTTTCGTTGCTTCAGTAACAATGTTTTGACCTGTTTTGGGCACTGTGGGAGATCGGGACCATCTCTTATTAAATTATTTGGTATATACTTCTAAATTGCCGTCGATACTGTTTCTGTGAATTTGCACCACATCTGGTCCACGCTTACACAGGTAGACTAGAAGAAGTGGAGACTGTCTCTTAAGAAGGCGTCAAGTGAATTTTTACTGCGTGTTTTAAATAGATGTATTTTGCGTTTATTTTTTGGTGGGTTTTGATGTTATGGTATTTAGTATAGATAAACAACCTTGTAGACACTAATACCTATATCTGTCATGATGCTCCCTATTTGGTCAGGATTATTTGTTGCTAAGAGGTAAAAGAATGTTTTCGCAGCCATTTACACGCCGACTTGGCTTCTGAACTAGCTGTTGAAGATAATTTTCTGAGAAAGCATTCAGTACTATTTCGGAAAATGTTTTATGCCTACTACCGACTTTAAACATGTATTTTCGCCAACGTATCGGGGGTAGAGTTTAGTCACCACCAACTATTACTATTTCAGTGGATTACTTATTTGAAATGAGACTCAAGTTTCCTTCGAACTGTTCAGGGAACTGTATCACCTGAGTTAACCAGTTGTCAAGTTTGACCTTTGCCCATACTAATTCGTAGGAACTATCTACATCAATTGCATTACAAGGTAAACTATTTCTGACAGCAATAAACACTCCACCACCAACTGTATTTAATCCATCTTTTCTGAACACGGTTAGTTCCTTTGAAAAAAATTTTGGCTGTACTTATTTCTGACTTAAGCCACATTTCCTTGCCTATAACAATTTCAGATTCAGTGCTTTCTATTAGCGCTTGGAGCTCTGCTTCTTTCCCAACACAGCTATGACAAAATGAAATTCATTCTGGAAACATCCCCCAGGCTGTGCCTAAGCCATGTTTCTGCAATATCCTTTCTTCCAGAAGTGCTAGTTCTGCAAGTTTTGCAGGAGAGCTTCTGTGATGTTTGGAAGGTAGGACACGAGGTACTGGCGGAATTGAAGCTGTGAGGAAGGGTCATGAGTCATGCTTGGGTAGCTCAGTTGGTAGAGCACTTGCCCGTGAAAGGCAAAGGTCCCGAGTTCGAGTCTCGGTCCGGGGCCAGTTTTAATCTGCCAGGAAATTTCATAACAGCCATGGCAGTTTACAGGTACAATATTGATGTTTAATGTCTTACCCCTGTGGCGATACTGATGGACCAGTGGTAGAGCGAAGAATTAATCTACTTTGCTTATTTTCATTCAGTTATGTCGTATGGTATTATATTTTGGGGTAACTCTACCCACTCTAGAAGGATATTTTTGCTTCAGGAACGGGCGGTTCGGGAAATAAGTGGTGTAAGTTCGCGAACCTCTTGTAGACCCCTGTTCAAAAAAGTGTTTCGAATGGCTCTAAGCACTAAGGGACTAAACATCTGAGGTCATCAGTCCCCTAGACTTAGAACTACTTAAACCTAACTATTCTAAGGACATCAAACACATCCATGCCCGAGGCAGGATTCGAACCTGCGACCGTAGCGGCAGCGGGGTTCCGGACTGAAGCGCCTAGAACCGCTCGGCCACAGCGCCCGGCTCCCTGTTCACAAGTCTGGGTATTTTGACCCTGGCCTCTCAATATGTATATTCTTTACTGTCGTTTCTTGTTAACAGTATCAACTTATTCCCAAGGATAAGCAGCTTTCACTCAGTTAATATTCGGTAGAAGTCCAACGTGCATTTGACCCGGACTTACTTAACTTTACTGCAGAAAGGTGTGCAGTATACTGCTGTATCCATTTTCAATAAGCTACTACAAGAATTCAGAAATCTTAGCAGTAATCCACGCGGTTTCAAATCGAAACTGAAGAGTTTTCTCATGGGTCACTCCTTTTATTCTCTTGATAAGTTTTTGATTCTTATGCTATATTGTTCACTGCGTTTACTTAAACTCATGGCTTGACTTTTTGGGTTCATAAACATTTTATTTTTATGTGTTATTACTTTTATGTTGTAATTTCATGTACTGACACGTTTCATGACCTTGGAGAATTACTCCTCATTTTGGTTCTACGGAACTTGACGTGCAAATAAATAAATAAATAAATATTGTAGATTGACATCCTCTCGACAACGAGTTCATTATATAGGAGAGACAACGTCGAAATGACCAAGTATAGGCCTGGAAATCGATCATGTCCTTCTTAAAGAATCATCTCGGCGTTCGTTTCAAATAATTTAGGAAACCACATAAAACATAAAATTTTGAGTGACGAAATGGGGAGTCGAATTCTGCTCCTTCTAAATGCGAGTGCAGCGTCTTAACCTTCGTGCCGTCTAGCTCAGTGTAGTTGTAATGTCATTGGAGGACACTGTCTCACTCACGGGCGTCAGCGCTTAGGTGAACCTGTGATTTCTTCAATAAGCTTGCTGTCGTTCAAAGGTCCTGTCCAAACGGAATTAAAACTACATTTCATGTTGCTAATCCCTCAAACAACAAAAAGAAGTTTGCTGGTAATGTATCAGTGAAAAAGAATGGAAATTCATAAAACGACTGATGTTGGGATATCGATCCTTCTTTTCGTTCTCTTACTTTTCCTTACCCTCATCTTCTTCTCTTACTAGCATATTGCCTTTCCTTCTATCTTATATGTTTGTGCTACTACAAATAGTACATAATAGCCTTAATTGCTCCCTAAACTGAAAAATTAATGACAAGCTTAAGAAAGGGTTAGGATGGATAACAGGACAATTTTTCGATTCCATATGCGGACATGAATTAAGTCGGAAAAATATGAAGCCAGAGCGACTGCACTGTGACTTTGCACGGAATAATGAACAGACGCATCTATATGCCTTTCGATATGCTCTGATATCGGCTGACCGACCTTATTTTTTAGAAGTTTCTTTGTGGTATTAACAAAAGTCCTACTGAACGTTAGCAAGGAGTGAGCTGCTAATTAATTTATTTCTTTGCTACTCCAATTAACTGACAGTCGATGGATGGGAAATGTTGTTTCCCCTCCTCTTTTTTAAAATTTGTTAACAGTACTCTATCTCACATATATCGTCATTATGCAAGTATAAAAAATCAATACCGCTTTTATTTTAGTCTGCCTTGCTTTCTGACTATTGCGGACGAAATTTAATGAAAGTACTGTCTGACACTGCACTTACCACGAGTCGGTACATATGCTTAACAGCTTTATTTAACTATAATCATCATGTTTCATGATCTAGGAACGAAATGAAACTCATCAGCAATCTGTCAGTACACTCTGTGCACTTACTGAGCACGATCCATAATAATAGCGTGATATTCACAAATGTTTAGCCAACGCAGCTCAGAACAATGCCATTCACCAGTCGCACGCATGATGAAATAAAACGGATGTTCACAAAAAAAATTGTGTCCGCATTCTCTTTCACCACATTAGTACTGAACAGGAAATAACTAAATGAGAATAAACAAAAACGCATGTATGATTAATAGAAGACTCGATTCTGAATTTCTTTATCAAGAAGAAGAAGTAAAAGGAACACGCTGGCTTGTGGAAAGCAACTGGATATTTCATAGACATTTTTACCGAACCAAGATAATAGAGACCATGTAAATTACTCTATTACATACTCTTTGAACGTTATCAATATGACTCCTTTCAGTAACAGCCCCGCCAGAGGAACGGATGTGGCGGAAAACCGTGGCTTACTTTGCAATAGGGATACACAGTATATCAACTGAATTAAAGGCTTTGAACCGATATGAATGGAATCAATGCCCTTCCGCCATTTCCGTTCCTCTGGAGGCGCCATTCCTGCATGAGAAAGTCTTCTACTTGTTCGAAACAAATATGAGAAAAGTGTAGGTGAAACCGAATTTTGGGACGGTTCTGCAGGCGAACTCGGATGAACAGATTGTTCAAGACGACTGCTAACGATAGGCAGATCCGGATTTGAATCACGATCTGGCACACATACTCATTTTCCATGACATACTTTCATGTACAGTCCGTAAAAAAGGGGCATTTGCATCAGCAACGTCGTCAATAAGAACTACCACTTCGCAATTAAAGCACCTTCATTGAGGTCACAAGAAGGAACTGCCAACCTCAGCAGCGTGTGCTACAGTTTATACACACATAGAATGTTCTAAAAAATTAAACTGTACGACAAATAAGTTCCAGAAATTTCCATAAATTGCATATCTTAAATGATAAATGATAAATAACTGTAAGATACAGGAAACGAAAACATGACCCCAATGTTACTACCCAGCGACTATAAGCGCTACAACAGTTTATTACTGTGTCATTTTATTTGTTTCGCCTAGACCACTATTTCCTACGCTTCTTCTTCCTCTCTTTTTCTTTGTCATAGCTATTTTTTTATAATTACTAAAATTCTTTTTCGAAAAACTACAACTCTTCTTAGAATAATTATAGCTCTTCGTGAAAACCAAGACTCTTCTTAGAAGGAATTGAAACAGTTTTTCAGAAAAGTAACCTTCTTCCGTAAAAGCTAAACTGTTCCTCAGATGCAACGAAAACCCTTCTGTCGAAAAAAGAGTCTTCTTTGGGATCAAATAAAATCTCTTCCTTGGGAAAAACACAAACTCTTCATCGGAAAAAATAATAAAATTAGAGAGACTAATACTCCTCTTCGAAAAGCACTTTTATGTCTTCTCTAAACGAAGAAATCCTTGAAAGCGTTTCCTAAAAATGTCGCCTGCCTATTGTACACTATCCATTGTTAGCAAGAGAGAGTTATTCTTTCCATTTTCTGCGTATTGCAGGTCTAGCTTGTAAAACGTAACCTACGAGGTGTCTAGGAATCGGAGGGTATGCATTAGTTTTCCTCCGTGGGAAGAATTTGCATCCTACGTAAGAAATGTTTCGAGCTTCATATACCTGCATTTGTGCCTCGTAGAATTCCAAACGCGATATTGCTCATCACAAACGAATAAATGCTGCATCGGCACTGTGACGTCACAACTGAGTATCAGCTTCTTTTATTTTATAACATTTTTCCTTAGTGCTTATTGCGTCTGTTACCAACTCATACCATATGCTTCGTACGTTCATGAGAAAAATGGACCTTCGATGTTCCGCAAACAGTTGACGACCTACAACACCCACCAATAGTCATTACTCTACCACTCTAAGCCATGCAATTAGAAAAGACACAAATGATGTTTATCATAATAGCGAAAATACAAAAGAATAATAGTGTATATAGCACATATGATATTATTACACCACATAATTATAGAACATGAGTTCACTCAGTCACGGGACAAATACGTGTACCGTCAGAAGATTTAAAAAAGAAAAAAATGAAAACAATTCTCATGGATTCCCACTCAAGTTCTCGAATGAAGAAGTCGACTGAAATAAAATTAACAAACTGACACACACATGTGAATCGTGGATCTGATTCAAAGTGGAATGTCACCTAGCTCTTTTACTACTATTGTTTTTAAATTACAATCCGTGGCATGTTCCCCTGGTTTGTAACAGAAAAACAAAAAATATTTTTTAGATATTTATGTCGTATGTGGTGAACAAAGTTGTCATCAGACAGTACCACGTGAACGACACACCTTTCACTGAATGTACATCAACTTGTACGAGAATATGCCACCATCGAGAGGACATACACATGATAGATCTGTGTAAGAAGGGAAAAAGATTCGGTTTACGAGTAAAAGTTTACGGAAGGCAACAAATTGTTACATGTACAAATTCAGTCAACAACATTGAATAAGAAAGTTTACGGAAGGCAACAAATTGTTACATGTACAAATTCAGCCAACAACATTGAATAAGATCTTTATGTTTATACGTAAAATTACCTTCGAATTTGTGTATCAAATTGGTACACCCATGACGGCTGGCGTCAAGAACTATCACCCCAGTGTAGCCAACAAGTCTAATACCTAATAATTACTGAGGCAGAATTATTCGGCAGATGCTTTCAGTACAAACCAAAGACGGTAAAGTTTTTAGCGCAGTGATATCCATATCCAAAAAATTCAGTTATTGTTTTTCTAATAAGATTGTTATCAAGTCTATCACGTAGCTATTGCTAGCATTATACACACCGTATGTTCTTTGTGAGCTTTTTTTCTATTGATTTGCTATTACTAGCTTAGTCTCAAAGGTTGCATCATACAGGTTGGGAAAATGGAACTGGCCCGGAAAATATTTCATACACCTTAAGACAGGGATCCCAACTGAGATCATATGCTCCTGATGTTCATGATGTACGTTAGTTTGCGTATCTTAACCTGCATGAAATATTTTCCGGGTCAATTTCATTTTACCCACGATCTACTTATTTCCTCACAGTAGCCAAGGGAAGGAAAAGAAAACAGCCCATTGAGTCAACATCTCGGAATTTTTTTCTGGAACTGCTCATGACCAACTAAGATGTCGATAAAAGAAATCAGTAAGATACAACAAATCTCTAAGCATACATAGATAGCTGAGCACAGTCAAGAGGATGAATGGTTTACTAGTCTGACTTTCCTGATAAAACGATATTTGTTTCACGTTGGTACACATTCCCTCCCTTTAAGACGTGGCTTGTGTCTTCATCAACACGGCTTAACATATTTGAAATCTAGTAAGATAAGGACAGCTGTTTAAAAAAAAAGCCATGACACGCAACGGGCGAGAAAATTTGTGTGAACATGCTCATTTTAGAAAAATCAGACTATTCTAGGTACCACATGGACGTGAAGTCCAGCGTACTTGAGTGTTTCACTAGGGTCTTTTGAATTCCGCTCCCTAAGACGGACCTGTGATGCGTATGGGGATTTTAACTGACCGTACTTCATATAATTAGGAGAGATAGAGGCTCTTCAGTTATAGGAGGATCTGCCCACCATATTTTGCAATGATAAAAGTAGTTGGAACGCTTGCATGCTGTGAGCCCACCTTCGTAAAACAATAGAATGAAAAATTATCGAATTTAGGAAGAAATGGAAATCGGAATACACAGCAGAAGAATGTTGCGGGTTCAGATTATATCTACCTCTGAAGAACAAATTTAATGGAACTTTATCGGAAAAAATATATTTCGACGATCGAAATGTCCAACCAAAAGATATAAAAACATTTGGAATCTCTGACGTAAAGGGAAGTGATAGGGTTGGGTTGAGCTGTGCGCGATCGCAATTTTTAAACTTTAGTAAATAACACACCAATATAATTGAAATTACAATCAACCTCAAAACTTAGAGAAAAAAAAATAAAATTCCAGTACCGCCAAAAAATCCAATATCAAATGGAAGGCTAACAAAAGCTAGAAAGGTTGGACTGTATTACAGTTCTCCGCGGTCTAACAATTTCGGTTAACAGATTTCGGTATTTTGGCTTTCTCTCTGTTCTCTTTCGTTTCGGTGCCTACATGGTCACTGAGTGACTGAACAGATGATTTAGACCAGCTTACTGAATTTGTGTAAGACCTCTTATCGTATTTAGTCAGATCAGGTAGCAAAATTTTTAACTTTGTAAGTAGGTTGTATAGGTTTTTTTTATTGGTAACGCCACGTAGCGCTCTGTATGAAATTCACTGGCTGTGCTGTGTGCAATCTGTGGCTGGTTTGCATTGTTGTTGGCTATTGTAATGTTGGGCAGTTGGCTGTTAAAAGCGCATAGCGTTGCGCAGTTGGAGGTGAGCCGCCAGCAGTGGTGGATGTGGGGAGAGAAATGGCGGAGTTTTGAGAGCGGATGATCTGGAAGTTTGTCCATCAGAGACAGTAAATTTGTAAGACTGGATGTCATGAACTGATATATATATATATATTATGACTTTTGAACACTGTTAAGGTAAATACATTGTTTGTTCTTTGTCAAAATCTTTCATTTGCTAACTATGCCTATCAGTAGTTAGTGCCTTCAGTAGTTTGAATTTTTATTTAGCTGGCAGTATTGGCACCCGCTGTATTGCAGTAGTTCGAGTAACGAAGATTTTTGTGAGGTAAGTGATTCATGAAAGGTATAGGTTAATGTTACTCAGGGCCATTATTTTGTAGGGATTTTTGAAAGTCAGATTGCGTTGCGCTAAAAATATTGTGTGTCAGTTTAAGCACAGTCATGTATATTTTTTCTAAGGGGACCTTTCAACTTTCAAAGTCATTGAACGCTTCTCTCTTTTACCTCCTTATGCTCATTTTCGGTTCGTTCAGTTCTGTTTGTCTGTTAGGTTTTGACTTTTCTTGAATCTGTGATGAAGCTCTCTTTGTTTATGTAGCAGTTCCCAAACACGGTTATTAAACCACGGTGGGTCTTGCTCGGAACGTATTTGTCTGAGGCATTTTGAACGACGCTTTCGAACTTTTTCTATTTGTGCTCCTCATCTTCGTCCTCAGCACTGAATATCTGATGCTGAGTTCTGAGATACTCTGCAAATCTGTATCCTGCACACGGGTACACGGGTGCTAGGACAGGCAGTGAGTGTAGGAAATGAGATGTGTAACTGAGTTGATCAGACTTGGCACTGAGTGACGTATTTTACCGCTTGCTCTCCAGGCCCCTTGGACGGCATGAAGACGGCGACGCTCCTGGTGGTGACGGCGGCGTGCGTGGCGCAGTGCGGCGCCGGCATGTGGGCGCAGCCGCAGCCGCAGCCCATGTTCGGCAGCGCGCCGCCACTCGTCAACCGCAAGGTGCACGCCAGCTACATCAACAGCTCCGCGGGTCCCATCCGAGTTGTTCAGGCAAGTCTCACTCCGAGGCAGCACCGCTAGCTTGCAACCAACTCCTGGGTGTTCATCTGACATGGCGCAATACTGTGGAACGTCGCCTAGCCGGCCGTTGTGGCCGAGCGTTGCTAGGCGCTTCAGTCTGGAACCGCGCGACCGCTACGGTCGCAGGTTCGAATCTAACCTCGGGCATGGATGTGTGTGATGTCCTTAGGTTAGTTAGGTTTAAGTAGTTCTAAGTTCTATGGGACTGATGACCTCAGATGTTAAGCCCCATAGTGCTCAGAGCCATTTGAACCATTTGAACATCAGTCGCTGTGTTGAGAAACTTCAAGGATATTATTGATTAAGTTCTCCAGTGATATTACAGTTACAGTTCTCTAGTGTTCGCACACCATCAGTTCAAAGCGTCGTTCTCATTGTGGACGACTTGTGAATCCTATTTCACGAACCCATTTGCTCAACTCCTAGCTGAAACACAATCCTGGGAGGTGATAATTGGTCTGTCATATAATGGAGAGGATGTTCGTTACTACTACTGATGCTATGAAGGTGGGTCGCAAGTTACGCCTGCGAAGCTCAGTCGCTAAGAGAATTATCAGCGAAAGCAGTACACAATTTTAATCTGCTGGGAAGTGGAAGACAGGGATCCGAATATGAATTGGAGGCAAAAATGTGAAGCACTCACAATATGGTGCGATGTCAGTATATCTCAGTACACGTACACACCATCACTGGGTATGTAGATGATCAGAGATGTAATTCTCTGTGACGTATAGAACGGTCACCAGAATTTCTTACTGCCGTTCCTGTTTAATGTAAGGTATACAAAGGGCATGATCAACATCAGAGCCGCGCAGGGTAGCCGAGAGGTCTAGGGCGCCTTGTCACGGTTCGCACGGCTACCCCCGTCGGAGGTTCGAGTCCTCCCTCGGGCATGGGTGTGTGTATTGTTCTTAGCGTACGTTAGTTTAAGTTAGATTAAGTTGTGTGTGAGCTTAGTGACCGATGACCTCAGTAGTTTGGTCCCATTAGACCTTACCACAGATTTCCAAAATTTTCAACATCAGATGTTGAGTGAGCGCTGTGAAGCACACGGAAAGACTTGTACTCATATCAGAGGGTATCCTCAACACATGGCAGAGTTTGAAAGGACATTGTGGATCTCCATACAGCCGGCCGGCCAAATTATTTGTAGGGCATTCGGATGTGATAGTGGCGCGATGTTGGATGGCGCGATATTAGACTGCATGGAAACTTGAGGGCATGTTTATTCATCAAGGAGATGAGGAGCACGTCTGAACATAAGAGAGGCTCACTGTATTGTGCATCATGGAAATTGTAAGCCCTTGGCACCTGCATCCGTCACCCGAGAACAAGTCATGGACTTCGTGCAACATTCTGTGTCATTCCGCGCCTTGGTCAGAGGCTGGCAGCACCCAGATTAGGAAATTACCATCCCATGCGCAGACTACCGTTAACATCACAGCAGAAACAGCAGCGTCTGGAGTGGCAGGGTATGGCGGTGACATGGGGAAAGAGGTGTTTCTCCTGGTCTTGGTTGGGGAGCCATCGGGTATGACTTTGGTCACAGCTGGTACGGATTGAGGGAACTCTGACGGCACAGTGGTACGTCACTGAGTTCCTCCGTCCTCGTGAGTTACCTCTCATGAGACAGTATTGTGTTGTCATTTTTCAACAGCACAATGCTTGTCCACCTATCGCACGTGTCTCTGTGATCTCACTGCACGTTGCTGGGGTACTCACGTGGCCAACAAGATCCACAGATCTGCCCCAGTAGAACATATGTGATAGGCTTGCACTTCACCTCCGTCCCAGTGCAAGTATCTGGGATACCAAGGGCAGTTAACACAGTCGTGGGCCGGCATCCCTCAGGAGAGGATCCAACGGCCTTATCACACTCTTCCCGACCTACTCAGTGCAGATCAGGTGTTGTAATTTTCTGATAAGTTGGTTTATACTGCCAAGTTTTTTACAAATTTGACTCGATCGATTTCTTCTTTTTCTTCCTCCTGCTCCTCTTCTTTCCCCTAGGAGGTAGCCACTTTTGACCTCCACAGGCCTCTTCGTTCCAATCCTCCGGTCTTAGATCCCGTCTTCCATTGTTTCGCATATGTATTTTTCCCATCTTAGCGCTGACCTTCCTGTCCTTCTCCCTGGCGGCTTCCAGTTTAAAATTTTCCTTAGCCATCAGTGGTTGGACATTTCCTGTAAGTTCCCGTACCATTGAAGCGCTCTGTTGTCCTAAGCATTTGTTATGGAGCACTTTATCTACATTTGCTTTCATACCTCCTCATTTCGACTTTTATTTTGCGTCATTAATTGCAGACATGTTCTCATACTGCCCATTTCCATTATTATTATTATTATTATTATTATTATTATTATATGTTATTAAACTTTCCTTCTTTGAAGCCACATCCCAGCTCCATACAGAAATAGTTATCCATCACATTGTGAAATATTCTTTACCTGGTGTCCAGCCGAATACTTGTTATTTCATATTGTGGTTCAAATGGCTCTAAGCACTATGGGACTTAACATCTGAGGTCATCAGTCCCATAGAACTTAGAAATACTTAAATCTAACTAACCTAAGGACATCACAAACACCCATGCCCGAGGCTAGATTTGAACCTGCGACCATAGCGGTCGCGCGGTTGCAGACTGAAGCGCCTAGAACCGCTCGGCCGCAATGGGCGGCATTTAATATTGTCCTACGCAAAACGTTAGTAGCTCTCTTCCTCATTGCTATTCTGGAACAAATATTCTTAAATTTAGTAAAATAAAACAGTCTCTATCTCACAGCCTTTTATTAAAAAATATGACCGGTTTCGGCCTCTCGTAGTAGGCTACCGTCTGAACTAACCCTGGCAGTTTTGTACAGGTGCTCCAAGTGTTATCATCGTCAGCCGGATACTACATTATCTGAAGACGAATACTACTAGATGCCGAACCCGGTCATATTTTTGATATAAGACTGTGCGATCGAGACTGTTTTTTTACTAATTTTTCTTAAGGGGAGCAAATCCAAAAAATTACGATTTTTTTGCTACCGAAAATTAATTGGAACATTCCTCTATAATGTAAACTTTGAATTATTGTTCTACTCGCCCTAGAAGTGGAGTTATTACCATTTTCCCCCACGCCCGCAGAGGAAATGGGCGGCCGCTGAATGCATCTAACACCCTCTCGTGACTTCCTGGCGAACTGCTTGGGATTTTCTCGGCCTATTACGCATACAGCGCCTTATGTTACGCATAGAGCGAGTGTGTAAGGGTTGGATACATTGTTTTCTGTGACAAATGAAGCGCTAAGAGCGCTGAACATCGTCTCTTTGCTGTTTACCGTTTCGAATTAGTTCAGTGTTGCGCCTGTTGTCGGTAGTATTACACTTCTTGTGTAAAGCGTTGTTCTGGTTACGATGCCACGTTTTAGTAACCGTGTATATAAGAAGAGGAATAACGTAGGGAAAAGATAATTAACACTAATACCAAGTTGCGATACTACAATTACTGAAACAGTGCGTCCTTCGGCTAAGCAACACATGGCCGGCCATAGCCCTGTGACATCTTCTAGCAAATACTACCTTGGGGATGGTGACTCCAAAGGTTTCAAGACTATAGAGAAACTGAAAGCTCAAGGCTCAAACAAACTTTGGGTTCAAGTAAGCTCAGTGATGGAAAGACAATAGGAGGGAGAGGCAGGCTTACTGATGAGGTGATTGAATGTCTACAGTGATACTATGGGTATGCTATAAGGCAAAATACTAGTAATGTTAGTGACATGCGAAAAGCAGTGTGGGCATTGTTCCTTCATACTGCCTCTTCCAATGAGTACCCTCAACACAGCCTGTGCCCAAAAGATTCCTGGTGCAAATATAATGCAAAACAGGCCTATGATCACAAACATGGTTTGCCAGCAGCTGTGATAAATGCAATAAAACCAATTTTTCATGACTTAGCACAGCCAGAATTGTTATACAAATGTCTACACGGAAAGACGCAGAATCCTAATGAGAGCGTAAACAATTTGATTTGGAAAGTGATTCCTAAAAGGGTGTTTGTAAGCATAAAAACACTGCACTTTGGCATTTATGATGCAATAGCAACCTACAACCAAGGGAATAGTGTGAAGTGTGAAGTTCTGAAGGCATTAGGATTTACAGCTGGGGTGAACACTGTACGAGCACTAAGAAATATTGACAGAGAAAGGATAAGAGGAGCAGAAAGAAGAGAAACGCATATGAAGTATGATGGAACAACAGGCCAGAAAAGAAGGCAGAAGAGGTAGCTTTTGGAGGATGAAGAAGAAGACCCTGATAATCCAACCTATAGTGCAGGAATGTATTGGGAAACTTTGATAGCCATTTCCCGTAAATTAGAATTTTTCAAATATAAGGAACATTTTTTCAAAATCCAGTCAAGCTAGAGAGATGAAATTTTTATACAGCACTCCAAGTGGTCAAACTTACATTGTAACACAGCCATTTGGCAATATGTTCAGTAGTTTCATTTCAGTTTAATTATAAAGCAATTATTTGTAAAAGAATTTGGGTCATTAATAAAAAAAAAATAATTGGAAGGAAACTAGAAAAGATACTCCAAAATCACTCTGTCACAACTGCAATACTAAACCACTCTATATGTAAAAAAAATTCAAATTTTTCTATTTGGTAGTTTATTCATAAATGTTCCTCAAACTTAGTGATTTTAACATGGGCAGCATAGGCACCTCCGGCTCCCCTTAACTGACAGATGGCTGTTTCCCAGTAATGTTATCAACAATTAATGATATCCTTGCTACACGTACAGGAATTACTTTGTATTGTTACCAAATATTTGTAGCTTCTACAGGATTTTATTTCTCCTTCCTCTGCGTCAGTTTTCACCAGATATTGTCCCATACACATACACTGACTCTTGTCCAGATTTATCCCAAACCCCGTTATATGTACTCCACTTCAAGTTTTCTCAGCGTGTCTGCTATATCCTCTTCCTCTTGAGAGAACATTACCTGTTCATCTGCAAATAAAAGGCAATGAAGAGTATCTCCACCCATGCCTGAGCATTTCCTGCATCAGCCATTCAACGCCTGCTCCGAAAAAATGTTAAACAAAGTAGTCAAACAATAGAAAATCCAGGATGGAATGTAACTACATATATATTGTTGGGGAGAAAATTATAATAATGGAAATTGGCAGTATGAGAAGATATGTAAGTCTGCAGGCTTTCGGGGCCGTTGCCACTAAAAGTTAAAATCTTTATATAAAATCTTAATATAATATATATTGTTAAGCAAAGTAATAGACTTTACTCAACCATGTTTTGGACCAGTGTTAACTAAAATGCTTCGGGTACCCTGTTTATCACTTTAATAATTACTTTTGTATTCTTGTATAACTTTTAAAGAAGTTAATCCATTTTTCTTTCACATTAACCGTTTTCAGTGCTTCCCGTACTTTTACTGTAGGGATATTGTCATTTCTGTAGGCTCACAGAGGTCATGTATACACTTTTATTTGTATTTCTCGATTTTGTAATCGTTCTCAGCTCTTGATGTTCCATTTCGTTTCCTCCTCCCCCTCTGGGTGCTTCACTTTTGTCAGGCAGCGTATAATAGTGCGCCCTGCCGGGACAGGTGGTGAACGTGAACGTCCTGCCGGTACGCGTGTCGCCGCCGCAGGGCCGCGACGTGGAGACGGTGGAGGAGCACGACAACAGCATCCCGGCCTTCGGCAGCGACGACCGGCGCACGCAGGTCGACGTCTTCGTGAACGATCCGCCCCCGCAGCTGCCGCTGTCGCCCCCGCAGTCTGGGCGCCGGCCTCCGCCGTTGCGCCTCACCGACTACGCGCCCTTCCTGGACTCGAACCACGTGCCCCAGCAGCCGGCCGCCAGGGACGGCCACTTCCTGCTGCCGCTGGCTGCCTACAGCCACGACGCCGAGCTGCAAGACGACTACCTCGACCAGATCGTAGACTTCGCGCTGGAGATCATCTGCAGGGGGATCCACGCTAAGGTGCGGCTTTTGTTTCCATTGTCACCTCTCATTATTTTTTTTTAATTTTTTTTTTATTTTTTTTTTCTTGAAACCTCTTGGTGCCATTTACATCACTAAGTAAAAGTTATTTTGCAAGGAAGTGGACTGTTATACGCAATGCAATTCTCTGTATCATACAGACGGTGGATACATGCTAAACAAAAGGACAGTCAGTGATGAATGAACATGATGCTGATTATGTTTTTTATTAAACATAACTCGTGTATCCACCAAATTGCTTGGTGTCAAACACACAGAAAAGGCAGGAGGAGAAGCCTCTACCACACAGTAGTTGCTGTTATGCAGTGAGGTGACCTGCTAGCACGCAACAAGTGTACAGAGTCGTCACACAGCCCAAATACGGTTAGGCAACAGCTATGACAGAAATACAGGATGTCTAGCAAAGGACTCCCTGATTTTAAAATTAAATAACATTAAAGCAAAGATCGATAGAAAACGCAACAAATTGTAAGCTTATTTTGAGGGCTGTAAAAATTTTATACAGTACTTTCGAAGTTGTCGTTGCAAAAGCTTCTAACACGTGGCGTTGTAATCGCAATACCTAGTGCTTATAGATAGTACTCTGAAGCCTTGAACAATCATTTTCATCGCTGAAGCGTTTAAGGAGGTTAGCGTGCGGAAGAAAGAAGTTGAAATCAATCATTCTACTGAACAACGTGTGTTTACAGTTTCCAGTACTGTTTACAGAGCAGTTTTCAAACACGATTTAATGTTCAAAAAGGACCAGATGCGAAAACCAATCGCCAGCAATTCACCAATTCGAAGAGCAAGCGGTTTTGATGATCTACTTGCGGCTGCTGGCCACGGGCGAACGGTAATTACTCCTGACAATGTCACCACAATTTCTGGGTCTACTCAGCAACGTCCGAAGAAATCTGCCCAAAGAGTTACAGCAGAGACTGGTTTGAAGCGTTCCAGCCCCCACACAATACTAGAAACATATATACCCTTCAAAACCCAAACTCTCCAGATAGGGTGCAATCTTTTAGCAGTATCTCTAAAGATTGTTTCGAAATTTCCGTATTAAATTCTTAAAGCCATCATAGTAATACCGTTTGCTGCATTACTCTATCGACTTTAGTTTTCATGTTATTTAATTTTAAAATCTGGGACTCCTTCGTTGGTCACCCTGTAGAAGGCAACACAGATTAACAACTGTGTGCAATGGTCTTTTGGTAGAAATTTTACAATAATTACCTAGAGCATGAAGATTTGTGTGGGAATATACATCAATGTTCACTTGCACCAATCTGTCGTATAACCCTAAACATACAGAATGATGATTAATATCACATACAGAATGTCCAGCACAGATCTTCTTGGTGGCAACTGTAAGTTAACCCTGAGACACTCGCAAAAACACCGTCCTGAGACACTATCCGACTGCAGAGTGGATACGTGTGTCCGATTATATTGATGTTTCGCGGATGGGTGTCTATTTGGAGAACTACAGGTCCAGTCACATTAACGTGACCAACTGTCAAAAGCTTGAGTAATCACCTTTTGCAGCGTGGACGTGCGAAAATAGAGTGACATTCTGGAAGTTACCGACAGGAAAGTGGGGCCATGTTGACTCCAGTATCGTGACCAGCTTTGCCAGGTTTCTCGGTTCAGAATCAGTCCGATCGATGTAGCCCCACAGATTCTCTATTGGGTTTAAATCCGGGGAGTTTGGTGGGCACAGGAGTACAGTAAAGTCATCCTAGCGCTCTTCAAACAACGTATGTGTTGCGACCTATGTGACACGTTGCATTGTCCTGTTGGTAGGTGTTATCATGTCCAAGGAAAAAACTGCGTGTAGGGGTGGACATGATCCCCAAGGACAGATATTTTTGTGTTGATTCACTGCGCCTTCCATAATTGCGAAATCACCCAGGGAATGCCACAAAACATTTACCTGAACATAACGCTCCCTCCTCCGCCCTGAACCCTACCGACGTTTGGTACGGGGTTGTACAAGCCAATGACCATCTGTCCAATGCAGCATAAAACGAGGATCATCTGGAAAGGCCACCTGTCGCTACTCTGTAGACGTCCATTAGAGGTATTGCCGCGCAAGTTCGAGCCTTCTTCGCCGATGAACAACAGTCAGCATGAATGCATGGTTCAAATGGCTCCGAGCACTATGGGACTTAACATCTGGGGTCATCAGTCCCCTAGAACTTAGAACTACTTAAACTTAACTAACCTGAAGCGCCTAGAACCGCTCGGCCACTGCGGCCGGCCTGAATGCATGAGTGAGACACCTGTTGTGGAGGCTCATACACAGCGATGTTCCCTGGGCAGTCGTTGAGGAGACGGTTTTGATAGCTCCTTGGTCCGTCTGGGCAGTCAGTTGCTCAACAATTGATAGCCCTTATAAATGAGTTGATAGCCCTTGGAAACGAGTTGATAGCCCCTAGAAACGATTTGACAGCTCCTTGGTTCATCTAGGCGGCCAGTTGGTCACCGGTTGCACGTCTGTTCGCCGGTACACATCACCGCAACCGTCGTTCACCCATGTGGTGCGCCACAGATGCCTCAGCGCCGTTTTTGTATACTGCTATTTTGCCAGACACGGCATACTTTAACCATGGAGGCACGCAAACAGTTAACAAACTTAGCCCTTTCAGAAATGATGGCCCAAAAGCCAATGAGCATGCCCTTTTGAAAGTCAAATAAATCGCTCCGTTTCCGCATTACGACAACGACTGCACTATTTTTCACATCCCTGACACGGTTTATATACCATCCACTGGCTAGTGCTGCCATCTGTCATTTGTGAGTGGTTATTGCACGTTGACGTCACACAGGTGGTGGCCACATTAATGTGACTGGATTGTGTATTTGTGTGGCATAAGGCGGTTGCATAACTTAATCCTTGTCGTGGACTCTCTGGTGTCTGACCATAACTATTTAGCTCCTGAGTGGTAGGTAACTAGGCACTCTTCTATGTAGGCTCTTGTGAGAGACGACGCAGTAACAATCTACTTTTTCTGTGGCATTCGGAAGGGCCATCGAAAGGCACCTCTATGACATAACATGTGTGGAACTTGATCAAATAATAACAAGATAACAGTGCCTTAAGTGATTGCACGTCCATCAGGGAAAGATATCCCACGAACGTCTTGTAGACTGAAATTGGTAACACAACAGAGAGATTACCCTAGCAGCTTGAAGTTGTTTCAAAAATTCCTTTCATAAAATACGTTACTGCTGTGGAGCATTGCCTGTCAAGTGAGATGGAATGTGAACAGTGCGACCATTTCTATGTCGGTAGGACAGGCAGAAAGCTAAAATTTATTTTATGTATTATGTGACTCATTCTTTTATTCTCTTTGATCATACACCGCTTTTGACTTTTTGCAAAAGTATTTCAGTCTTATGTTTATCTGTTATGATCGGTCTTCAAAAGCAATTTCACATTACTCCACACTCTATTACTTCTTGTACGACATAACGGTGATTACTGCATGCCTATTTATACAACGTGGTCAATAAGCAACTATGCAGTTCATAACTTGCCGTATTAAAGTCATGGAAGGTACAAAAGATGGTGGAAGTGATCCCCTTGAACTTGAAGACACAGTTGCACGCGTTTCTGCGTTTTGGTTGGTTGGGGGAAGGAGACCAGACAGCGTGGTCATCGGTCTCATCGGATTAGGGAAGGATGGGGAAGGAAGTCGGCCGTGCCCTTTCAGAGGAACCATCCCGGCATTTGCCTGGAGTGATTTAGGGAAATCACGGAAAACCTAAATCAGGATGGCCGGACGCGGGATTGAACCGTCGTCCTTCCGAATGCGAGTCCAGTGTCTAACCACTGCGCCACCTCGCTCTTCTGCATTTTCTTGCAGGCATTGTGCAGCACATCGGGAGTGACGTTCTGAATGTGACGTGTCGGTACAGCTTGGAGTTCTTGTATGGTGTGCGGATTGCGTTCGTAGGCCTTTCCCTTCCACGTACCCCATAGAAAGTAATCTGGTGGAGCCACGTCGGGTGAACGCGGAGGCCAGAGTGCTCTAGAGAGGATGCGGTCACCGAAGATGTCATCGCCTTGTGGGCGGTATGTGCAGTCTCCCCATCCTGTTAGAACCAGGCATTCTCAATTTCGTCGTCATTAAGTTCACCTAGGAAGGGTTCCAGAATGTAGGTGCAGTACCGTTCTGCATTTATGGTGTCCTAAAAGAAAATTAGCCCAATGATGCGTTTACGAGTCACAGTGCACCAAACACCAAACTTTTGATCATGCAGTGGGGACACCTTAAATACATGCGGAGTCTCCGTAGTCCACACACGACTATTCTGGCTATTCAAGTAACCGGAGAGGCGTGAAACCATGCCTCATCCGTGAAAAACGTTGTGTGAAGAACCCCCTCACCACTGTCCCGCAGGAAAGAAAGAAACCAGTCGCAAAAGTTCACACGCGCCGGGCGATCGGTGTCTCTCAGTTCATGCACGACCGACATTTTGTACGTATATATGGACAGTGACTTCCGGAGATTCTTGTGAGCGGAACCCACGGACACGTGTGCCTGCTGAGATAGTCTAATCGATTTCTTTGGACTTTGCAGCGTCATGTCTTGCACCTCCGCTACCTTCTCTTCGGATGTGGATGTGGATGGCCTGCCTGATTTTGGAGCATTATGAACGCTTCCGGTCTTTCGAAACTTGAGGTTCCGTATAGCACTACGGTAAGGCATCTTCACTCCTGGGAACTTTGCTGCAAATGCAGTTTCTACTGCTGAAGTAAACTTGTCTCCATCGCGGAACACATGCTTCACAAGAAACACTCTTGGTTTAATCGTCGGAATGATGACATGGATCACAATGATGTCACACGAGACGTTGGTCTACAATCAAACCGGACCTGCGAAGAAGTACAAATACCTTGTCATATATGGTTCAAATATGTTAAACAATGGAAAATGTTGTATCAATAATTGACAATAATATCAGTCATTACTTAGCACATCACAACATGGCACTGCATAGCTACTTTCTGAACACACGGTATTATACTTTTTAAATCTTTACGTCATTAATTCTGGTATGTCACCAATGATTTCTCTGTCAATGTACTCTTATACAACTGACTTATGTTTTGCAGTATATAATTAAGTGTTTTTGTTGCATTGTTAGTAACTTTCTTTACTGACTGCACGATCGGTCCTTTTTTTTCTTACTCATGACCCACTCGTTTCATTTGTTTAAAAGTAGCGGATGATCAGTTACAACTGTGTTTCGACATCTGACACTTCGGCGCTCGAATACGGATACATTTTTGTCCTTTTGATCAGCAGTTCTGATGGTGTGTTAAAAACATATAAATATGAGATGACGTGATGCGTAAATATGAACTTTCTTCGGTATTATGTTACCTTCCAATTTCGTAACTGATCGTACACCAAGTATTCCTGATTGCTTCCTATTTTTGGTTTTCGTGCTGTATACAGATACTGTGATGTCGGTTAGTAACAAACCTAGTAATGATGGTAAATGTCGTATAGACAAGTGCATTGCACGCTTTTCATAAAGTTTAACAGCTGTTGGTGATCGCCTTAAAAATGTTGAACATATTTATGTTACACATTATCTGATCAATAGTATCAGGACACAACTGTGTAATGCGTAACGGACCACTAGCTGTCGCGAGAGGAGGATTTGCCAGTATAAAAGGAGGCGACGAGTGTAGTGTTCTTCCCTAGAGAAGTAGTGACAGCAGAATGGGTGGGTCTGGAGAGCTTAGTGACTTTGAAAGTGGACTAGTCGTGGACTAGTCATTGGATGTGAACCAACAAATCTATTAGGGAAATTTCAACCGCTCTAAAGCTGTCCACTTCAACTCTTGGTGATGTAATTGTGGAGTGGAAACGCGAACGAACGATCACACTCGTGAGTTCCAAAGTGGCACCAGGAGTCTAACTAGCACAATGACTTTACTTACGGAGTGTAAAAGAATGGAGTACATTAGTCGAGCAGAGCCTCATGAGGCACACTTTTCTGTTGTCGATGATAAACGACGCTCGAGGTGGTGTATAGAGAGACCCAGCTGGATAGTGCGTCACTGGAAACGAATCAGTTGGAATGACGACAATTCGATGGAAGGGTTTGGGTTTGACGAGTAATTGAAAGACTGTCAACCATCATGTGTGGTGCCGACAGTGAGGTACGGAGGAAGTTGCGTTATGGCATGGGGTGTTTTTCGTGATTATGGTGTGCCCATTGTCCTGTTGGAATTGCCCAAGTCCCTCGGAATGCACAGTGGACATGAATGGATGCAGGTGATCAGACAGGATACTTACGTACGTGTCAACCGTCAGAGTCGTACCTTGGCGTATCAGGGATCCCATATCACTCCAACAACACACGTACCACACCATTACAGAGCCTCCACCAGCTTGAACAGTCCCCTACTGCACGCAGGTACCACGGATTCATGAGATTGTCTCCATACCCCATCACGTCCATCCACTCGACAAAATTTGAAACGAGACTCGTCCGACCAGGCAACATGTTTCCAGTCATCAACAGTCCAATGTCGGTGTAGTGTCATGAAGTCACCAAGGGTACGTTTTACAGTGTTTGTACTGCATAGAGTAGAGCAACAGTTTGCAGACGGTAATTGTTTGAATCAGCCGTCATAAAGCAGAAGCTGTGAGCAATGTTTTGTGGGCTAAAACACTTCTGGAACGAACTGTCTGCCCAGAGTCCCGGCCTAAAAACAATGTAACACCTTTCGGATGAGTTAGAACATCGACTTCGCTGCAGACTCCAGCGTGAAACATCGCTACTGAGACGTGGTACTTACTGGAATTGAGGAAAACGTGGCAGGGAGGACCCACCAATTAAATTTCTTTTCACGCAACCTGTTTATTTAATGATATATAAACTATACAATGAAGGCTTTCACGACCGGATGGTACTGTTGTTGATAATTCTTCCGGGTTATATGGCCGTGGTCCATGGAATTCTTTAATTCCTAACGTTTCGTCCAATACTACGTTGGACATCTTCAGAGGTATGGCTGGTCCTGCTGGAGTCAGCAGGACTCAGCAGGACCAGCCATACCTCTGAAGATATCCAACGTAGTATTGGACGAAACGTTAGGAATTGAAGAATTCCATGGACCACGGCCATATAACCGGGAAGAATTATCAACAACAATATATAAACTGTGTTTTACCGATAATCGAAGCATTTAACCAAAAAATTTTCTTTTACAAAATGAACCAATTTGCAAAATTCTTTTAACCTTAAACCTGAAGTTGCATATGCTTTTAATCTTTGCAAAAGAAATCTGAAATGCTGCATCGCAAAACAGCAAACAATATGACATTGATTACAAGACGGCCGGACCTGCAGCCCGCCCCTTATCGGGCGAAACAACGGTGTTTAATACCACGCTGGACACAGTCTATCTTATTAAACGTCGTTCTGCAACACATGAAAACTACTGTATATAAGCATCATTGATGACAAGAATAATTCAATTACTCAAAACAAATCCCTTAACTTTTAATTTGAAAGTTGTATGTCGAAAGGTTCGGGGTTAAGATGCGCACCTGTGCTTAAAGGTTAAACGGATTAGCAAACTACATGAGAATGAGAATGCTTACTTCAAAGCAACCAACCTCTTAAATTCAGTCGGCAATCAAGGTGCGACAGGACCCCACCCATCCCTTCTGACAATTGACTAAAGTCCTGGTGGCAACAGGCTGTTAATATTTTCAAGGTTAAACTGATTGTCAGTTAGTAAGGCCGCTGTGAAGGAACGTCTTAAAACATTACTTGTGAACACTTATTACAAGAGAACTCATTCGACGAAACCACAAGATCCAGCTAAAATACACCCGGTCTTTCAAACATGAAAACGAACAGCTTAGTGCAACAGGTTGTTCAGATTATAACTAATGACTGTAAAATGTAATCACCATGTCCCTCTTTTGTTCACGGCAAACTGTGCCTTAGTACGGTTGTTCCGGCTGCATTTACGACTAAGAGTTGATTAATTAGAACATTAATGATTGAGTACAAACCAGAAAGGAAAGGCAATATAATAGCGGGACAAATTTTCAAACGACAACTAGTGTCTGAATTCAACACTACTGCCTACATTTACGACCAAAGAGCCGACCGAGTAAAATGTTACTCCCCTTTATCAGCAAGCGGTTCCATGGATCCACGGTGTGTCACAGCGGTTGCTGAGTGGTGTCGATGAAAGTGAGGTAGAAGAGGGCAGCCAGGCCACAAGCGGCCGTCCAACACGAATGTTGCCAACCAACCGACGGGATGTCGGCCTGCTGCTTATAGTCGACGCTGACCCCGGTGAAGCACTCCGGTATCTTTGCTCTCTGTAGGCCCTCCTAGCGCAGCTTGTGGCTTCCGCCGCTCGGACCTCATGACCACCTCTTGCTGCGACGCTACCGCCAATCCCCAAACTTAGTGCCTGCCTCTCGGGCCAGCGAACCCCGTATATATACCGACAAGCAAAGACCTTCTAAGGACACAAGCCACAGATACCGACTCTTTCTCATAGATACTGGCAATGGGGCTGCAAGAGGGATAGTCGATACTACACCTGAGCCAGTGGCGCCAGACAGAACAGTCTACTAACTCAATGGCGCCACGGCTCAGCTAACTTCTCCGGTTTCGGCTCTTCAGGAAGAATTAGCTACCACTCCTCCACGGACACTCAGAAACCTTGTTAAAAGCGTCCTTAGCAGAGTGCAAGCCATCGTATAGGAGAGGGGTGGACACATCACGTATTAATACCCAAAAATTGATGTCAGGATACTTTTGATCAGATAGTCTATGAAAGTGTATGAAGCTGTAATTATAAATGATGCAACAGGGCAAAGACGAAGTGGCGGCGCCGGACCTGCACCGGGAGTTCGTGCGCAAGCTGGGCCCGCTGCAGCTGAAGGGCAGCTTCGACGCGACGGGCGGGCTGGCGCGCAACCTGTCGACGCTGCGGCGCACGGAGCCGACGACGGTGAGCCGGCAGGGCGAGACGCTGCAGCTGCGCGCCGGCCTGGGGCTGGCCACGCTGGCCGCGCGCTACGAACACTACGAGGCGCGCCTCGGCTCCGTGCAGGCGCAGGGCCAGCTCGCCGCCACCGTCGCCTCAGACTCCATCGCCGTCACCGTCAACGTCTCCCTGGGGCAGGCCAACTGCCTGGCGCTGCAAGACCTGCGCATCGACCAACTGGGCGATATCGACGTCAAGGTCAGTACCATTTCTCTCCCTCTCCGGCGAGATCAGCCTACTTTTATCCATAGCTGGGCTACACTGAAGAGCCAAAGAAACTAGTACACCTAATTAAATCGTGTAGGGCCCCCGCGAGTACGCAAAAGTGCCACAACACAACGTGGCATGGACTCGACTAACGTCTGAAGTAGTGCTGTAGGGAATTGACACCATGAATGCTGTCCTGAAATCCGCAAGAGTACGAGCGGATGGAGATCTCTTCTGAACAGTACGTTGCAAAGCATTCCAGATACGCTCAATAATGTTCGTGTCTGGGGAGATTGGTGGCCAACGGAAGTGCTTAAACTCAAAAGAGTGTTCCTGGAGCCACTCTGTAGCAATTCTGGACGAGTGGGGTGTCCCATTGTCTTGCTGGAATAAGCACAAATCCGTCTGAATGCACAATGGACATGAATGGATACAGATGATGAGACAGGACACTGACGTACGTACCATAAGTCAGAGTCGTATCTGGACGTATCAGGGGCCCCAGATCACTCCAATTGCACGCGCGCCAAACCATCACAGAGCCTCCACCAGCTTGAACAGTCCCCTGCTGACATGCAGGCTACATGGATTCATGAGGTTGTCTCCATCATGTACGTGCGGTTAAAAGCGCTGCAGTCTGGAACCGCAAGACCGCTACGGTCGCAGGTTCGAATCCTGCCTCGGACATGGATGTTTGTGATGTCCTTAGGTTAGTTAGGTTTAACTAGTTCTAAGTTCTAGGGGACTAATGACCTCAGCAGTTGAGTCCCATAGTGCTCAGAGCCATTTGAACCATTTTTTCTCCATCATGTACGTATCCATCCGCTCGATACAATTTGGAGACTCGTTTCCTGCCGGCAAACATGTTTCCAGTCATCAACAGTCCAATGTCGGTATTGTGTCGTGCAGTCATCAAAGGTACACTAGCTGTCCTTCGGATCCGAATGCCCATATCGATGATGTTCCGTTGAATGGTTCGCACGCTGACACTTTTTCGTGGCCCAGCATTAAAATCCGCTGTAATTTGCGGAAGGGTTGCCCTTCTGCCACGTTGAACGATTCTCTTCAGTCCTCGCTGGTCCCCTTCTTGCAGCATCTTTTTCCGGCCGCAGCGATGTCGGAGATTTGATGTTTTACCGAATTCCTGATATTCATGGTACACTCACGAAATGGTTGTACGGGAAAATCCCCACTTTATCGTTACCTCGGAGATGCTGCGTCACATCGCTCGTGCGCCGACTGTAACACGACTTTCAAACTCACTGAAATCTTGATAACCTGCCGCTGTAGTAGCAATAACCGATCTGACAGCTTCGCCACACACTTGTCTTATATAGGCGTTGCCGACTGCAGCGCCGTATTCTGACTGTTTACGTACCTCTGTGATTGAATACGTATGTCTATGCCAGTTTCTTCGACGCTTCAGTGCAGAACACAGCACGCAATCGTTCTGTGTTCTGCTAGTGAAATCTTACAAAGACGATTCCCTGCCACTTCGGCTAACACAAGGCTAGTGCGTCAAAACTAGTAATGTAACCGTTTAAAAATTGAATTGTTTTAGTGACTGTGGCTTGACGACCGTTTCTCGTGTCAAACAAATATTTTAAATTTTGTAAATGTCGAACGTTGTACTTCAAGAGAAGAGTTTGTTAATTAGTGCATCAAGTGATGCTTTAGTGCTCAATGAGACCCGTAAATTATCCAGCACTCCTATGGTAATGGATTGTATCAAGTTAAGTGAATCGTTTTATCATTCACGTAATAAAGGAAATTAATAATTCGTATGTTTTAGTTCCAATGAGCCATCTCCCAGTGGATCAAAGAACTAACAGTTATGGCAGAACAAATGCCGTTTTGCCTGGTCGTAACAAAAACATTTCATATAATATGTGTTCAATTCTTGCGTTACATATATACGGGTGTTATAATGTAATTCAAACAAATATTCACAGCATTGTTAAGACGAGGCAAATAATTAAGCTCGAAGCTGATTTTCATAAATTCCTCCTTGACTTAAATTCATATTCGAATTCTCTTGACATCACCACGTGTAGCTCTTCTGAAGTCCTCTTGGAGTTTTTTCGTTTTTTTGTGGAGGCGGCATTATTTACTGTACGAACGCTCAAACTGTCTCTTCTGTTTATTTTTACTTTGTAGATTTCGTTCACGCATTCTAACAGGCAAAATCCTGAAAGGGTAAAGTACAGGGAAATTGGTGTCCAAGAAGCAAGACCGTTTTTATCGATCCATCTTACTGAGCATGTTAGGTTTAGATGATTTGTCACACGAGAATTAGAACCTACGATGGCCACGTCATGCAGGAAGAACATTTACGTTCCTGTATACGAAGGAACCTCTTTCGATACTGGTGGAAGATCGTTTTCTACATATTAGTAATAAGCAGACCATAACACACTTAGAATGCATAACTGTAAGCCAGTTCCTTCTCCAGGACAGTTGGTTCAAATGGCCCTGAGCACTATGGGACTTAACATCTGACGTCATCAGTCTCCTAGAACTTACACTACCGGCCATTAAAATTGCTACACCACGAAGATGACATGCTACAGACGCGAAATTTAACCAGCAGGAAGAAGATGCTGTGATATGCAAATGATTAGCTTTTCAGAGCATTCACACAAGGTTGGCGCCGGTGGCGACACCTACAACGTGCTAACATGAGGAAAGTTTCCAACCGATTTCTCATACACAAACACCAGTTGACCGGCGTTGCCTGGTCAAACGTTGTTTTGATGCCTCGTATAAGGAGGAGAAACGCGTACCATTACGTTTCCGACTTTGATAAAGGTCGGATTGTAGCATATCGCTATTGCGGTTTATCGTATCGCGACATTGCTGCTCGCGTTGATCGAGATCCAATGACTGTTATCAGAATATGGAATCGGTGGGTTCAGGAGGTTAATACGGAACGCTGTGCTGGATCCCAACGGCCTCGTATCACTAGCAGTCGAGATGACAGGCATCTTATCCGCGTGGCTGTAACGGATCGTGGAGCCACGTCTCGATCCCTGAGTCAATAGATAGGGATGTTTGCAAGACAACAACCATCTGCACGAACAGTTCGACGACGTTTGCGGCAGCATGGACTATCAGCTCGGAGACCATGGCTGCGGTTACCCTTGACGCTGCATCACAGACAAGAGTGCCTGCGATGGTGTAGTCAACGCCGAACCTGGGTGCACGAATTTTTTCGGATGATTCCAGGTTCTGTTTACAGCATCATGATGATCGCATTTGTGTTTGGCAACATGGCGGTGAACGCACATTGGAAGCATGTATTCGTCATCGCCATACTGGCGTATCACCCGGCGTGATGGTATGGGGTGCCATTGGTTACATGTCTCGGTCACCTCTTGTTCGCATTGACGGCACTTTGAACAGTGGACGTTATATCTCAGATGTGTTACGACCCGTGGCTCTAACCTTCATTCGATCCCTGCGAAACCCTACATTTCAGCAGGCTAATGCACGACCGCATGTTGCAGGTCCTGTAAGGGCCTTTCTGGATACAGAAAATGTCCGACTGCTGCCCTGGCCAGTACATTCTCCCGATCTCTCACCAATTGAAAAAGTCTGGTCAATGTTGGCCGAGCAACTGGCTCGTCACAATACGCCAGTCACTACTCTTGATGAACTGTGGTATCGTGTTGAAGCTGCATGGGCAGCTGTACCTGTACACGCCATCCAAGCTCTGTTTGACTCAATTCCTAGGCATATCAAGGCCGTTATTACGGCCAGAGGTGGTTGTTCTGGGTACTGATTTCTCAGGATCTATGCACCCAAATTGCGTGAAAATGTAATCACATGTAAGTTCTAGTATAATATATTTATCCAATTAATACCCGTTTATCACCTGCATTTCTTCTTGGTGTAGCAATTTTAATGCCCCGTAGTGTAGATAACGGTGCCCCGTAAGAAGATGCAGCAACATAACACTTCCAGTCAACTAATTGTTTTTTTAAATTCTTTATTCTATCCAATTATTTCATACATCGTAACCCACCACCTTATACATTAGTGGGTCTTAAATCTACATTACATTTTATTAGTATTAGCAGCATTTTTTACTTCTATTTCTAGGTATTAGTGAGCTTACTTGCTGCAGGAAATGATGAGTTAGTTTCTTAATGGGTAAGATCTAATGTCTAGGCTTAACTAACTAATCTAGGGGCTACTTCCTGCAGCGTTACAGGCGTGCCAGTTGTTGTATATAAACATACTATATGGCCGTGCCCACTGAGCTAATACCAGTGAGCGTGCCCCTGGCACTGGGCTGGCCTTTTAGAAGATCGCTGCAGGTTCTGTTTGGGGTCTTCTTTCTACTATCTACGTGAAGGTTAAATAACTACTAAGTCTCTATCTGTGCGCAGTTGTCAAATTCGGGTGTTAGCGCTCCCTCCCCCTGTTCCAGAGCGTAGCGGATTCCTACCGTCGCGGCGATTGGCCAGTCCACGCCCCGACGGAATGGGATGGGTCGCCTTAAGTCATGTAATGTTTGGTAATTCATATATTTTCCCTTAGATATTCTCGCAGGACCTTTGCTGATACCTCGCTGGCAAGGCGGTTTATTATATTGAAAGTGGTAGGGTCTCTGATTAACTGATATGTGTCGTTGTTAGGTAGCTGGTTTCTTAGATCACTGGCTACGTCATCGAAGACAGGGCACTCATAGATCACGTGATCCTGAGTACCCCATTCGGCTCCGCAGTCACACGAGGGGGTAGCCTCTCCTTGTACAGGGGATACATATGGCAGATCTTGTACAGTTTTTTCTGATGTGGTTTTCTTCTCCACACCTGGAGCAAGCCGACGTCCTTTCACAGTATTTATGCACGTGATCAAGATCGCCGCAATTATGGCAGTGAGGTACCACCAAAAAGTCCCGCACATTAATGGCGTGGAAGCCAATGTAGATCTTACCCATTGCGGTTAGTTTCTTCCACATCTGGCCAGAGACTTCCGCCACATGATGCACAACGTCTTTGTCTCTTGGCCCCGTTTTGAATTTAAAATAAGTTTGAATTCATTCTTGAAATCGTCTGTACTTATATCGTCAAAGTTCTGATTTCGGATTGTTTCATGAAGCTCATTATTTTCAAATGTGACTGGTATATCATACATAATCACAAGCGGATTTCTCTTTTTCGGAGGTTCACATTTTACGGCTTTGCACAGTTTCTGATTATTTAGTATTTTATTCCTGTCATCTTCAGTTGCCACATCGACTATTACTACATTCTTTGTAGCTTTCACTTTGTTTACTTTGATTTTGTCCTTTGCAGGATTGATCATTGTTGTGAAGATTTCTTGCACTTTCTTAGTGTCTTGACCGGGCAATGGTCTCAAAAAGGCAGCAGTGTCCGGTCTTTGTGATACTTTAACAATGGTATCCCTTGTAGTTTGGCTCTTAAGAGCAGATTGAGCGACTACACCAGCCCATGATTTTGTTGGCTCCTTGCGCAGTCTTTCATTCTCCTTCTGTAGTTCTTTGACCCGCCCCTCGAGCTTCGCATGAGCAATAGCCCAGGAGGCAAGTTCATTTTTCAAAGTCAAGATCGCAGCCTGGCTTATCTTGCCGTTTTTCACATTGGCTTCCAGGTATTGTGTAATCCTGGCGTGCCTCTCACTAATGCTTTCCTCGGTCTGCCCCGCGCCCCCTGATGGGGAGGGAACAGTAAGCAAAGGCCGGCCGCGGTGGTCTCGCGGTTCTAGGCGCTCAGTTCGGAACCGCGCGACTGCTACGGTCGCAGGTTCGAATCCTGCCTCAGGCATGGATGTGTGTGATGTCCTTAGGTTAGTTAGGTTTAATCAGTTCTAAGTTCTAGGGGACTGATGACCACAGATGTTAAGGCCCATAGTGCTCAGAGCCAGAGAGAGTAAGCAAAGAAGCCCTCGAAGGTGCACATGAATCGCTTGTCTCTGTCTCAGCCATATTGTCGACAAAGGAAGGATTGGGAGCCCGTCTCTTGCCCCGGACTGGCTGCTCTGGCTAGGGGGGGGGGGGGACTGTTGCAGCTCGCCCCCCGGCCTCGCCCCAAGGCCAAGGGCACTCTTCGAACTGCAGGGTTCAGCGCGCCGTTGCCAGCGCACTGGTCCCCTTTGGTGGCTCCGTCATCGTCGATTTCACCCGACGCTTCTCAGCAAGTGCACCCCTCACCCTTCGCCGCTTACTAGCCCGAGCTTCCACCTCTCGGCCAAGGACCCACTCCTACTCAGGTGGTGGGTCGGTCACCCAGTTGTTCAGCGGTCTGGACCCATCTAACCTAGCCCAGGCGATGTCACCACCTCCTGGGTTTGGCAGAACACGCCCGGTTACCCAGTGGCGCGGCGAAGCACCCTTGCCGAGTCGCGCCGGGATTCCACGCCGACAAACGAGGTCTCCGGCATGCAGAGCACCTGATGGTCTGTACCCTGCGAACAGAGAGGGACTGGTGTTCGGTCCCTTGACACAGCTCCCCCTGCGCCACGCACCCTTCGCTTTCGCATCGGGTTGGGTCGCAGCTCTCCCTTTTGGCGCAAGGCAGAATGCCGAGCTTAACATCTGGCACCACAGGAAGGCGGAAAGAGCCACTTGGGAAGGAGAGGCTATGAGAGACGCATCACTTCCCCGAGTGAGGACTGCCACTGCACGCCCGACTGGAAGCGATACGCTCCAGTGCGAACTTCCATGCCCGTGCCTTACGGCGCGCCGGCAACGGGCTTGGGGGGGGGGGGGGGGGGGGGGGACTGTTGCAGCTCGCCCACCGGCCTCACCCCAAGGCCAAGGGCACTCTTCGAACTGCAGGGTACAGCGCGCCGTTGCCATCGCACTGGTCCCCTTTGGTGGCTCCGTCATCGTCGATTTCACCCGACGCTTCTCAGCAAGTGCACCCCTCACCCTTCGCCGCTTACTAGCCCGAGCTTCCACCTGTCGGCCAAGGACCCACTCCTACTCAGGTGGTGGGTCGGTCACCCAGTTGTTCAGCGGTCTGGACCCATCTAACCTAGCCCAGGCGATGTCACCACTTCCTGGGTTTGGCAGAACACGCCCCAGTTACCCAGGGGCGCAGCGAAGCACCCTTGCCGAGTCGCTCCGGGATCCCACGCCGACAAACGAGGTTTCCGGCATGCAGAGCACCTGATGGTCTGTACCCTGCGAACAGAGAGGGACTGGTGTTCGGTCCCTTGACACAGCTCCCCCTGTGCCACGCACCCGTCGCTTTCGCATCGGGTTGGGTCGCAGCTCTCTCTTTTGGCGCAAGGCATAATGCCGAGCTTAACATCTGGCACCACAGGAAGGCGGAAAGAGCCACTTGGGAAGGAGAGGCTATGAGAGACGCGTCACTTCCCCGAGTGAGGACTGCCGCTGCACGCCCGACTGGAAGCGATACGCTCCAGTGCGAGCTTCCGTGCCTTACGGCGCGCCGGCAACGGGCAGGCCCGCGCCGAAACGTGCCGTCAAGCGACTGACCTCACGCCAGACTCAACTAATTGTTTACCATACTACTACAGACGTTTGCAGGCCGGAGTGGTCGAGCGGTTCTAGGCACTTCAGTCTGGAACCGCGCGACCGCTAAGGTCGCAGGTTCGAATCATGCCTCGGGCATGGATGTGTGTGATGTCCTTAGGTTAGTTAGGTTTAAGTAGTTCTAAGTTCTAGGGGACTGATGACCTTAGATGTTAAGTCCCATAGTGCTCAGAGCCATTTGAACCATTTGAACCAGACATTTGCAGAGAAGCGTCCTCGAAAATGTTTTTCCACAAGGACGTGTAACTTTTCACTGCATCACCGATGTGAGTAATGAGTGTTGTTGCTACTGTCACTAGTGAAAATGGCTTCACCAGTGAATAGTATTACTGGGATCACTTCGCGGTATGCAAATAGCCAACTACAAAATTCCCATCACTTGTCTTCATCTGCTTGTAAAAGGTATTGAATCTGCTGTAAATGATAAGGATACTGGCCGTACATACCTAATGTCCGCCATATTCGTGCACCAAAATGAAAATGCCACTCTCATAGCACAGAAAAGGCGGACATGTCCTGGGCAGATTTGGGGATGTAAATAAGTAACTTTTCAACTTATCTGGCAGCTTTGAACACATTTGAATCAAAACATCTTGACACATTCGCGCTTTTTTTACTTGTTAGTGTTTCTACCTATGCCATGTAACACAATGCATCCTGTCAAACAAAGTAACATCATACATGATGTCTTCCCTCCAAGAAAAAATCCACACCCAGAAATTTTATCCTAATACAAAAACGTTTTTATTTATCATATGTATGCTCTTCAGCCATATAATATCGTATATTGTTTACTACGGCCGGCAAACATTATAGATCTTGGACACAGTATCAGGGAATTTAGCCTATAATTTGAAAGCTGCAGCTGTACCAACACACTGCAGTTAAGAGAGCTCAATGCGATGGGGAAGTAGGGTTAACTCCTAAAAAAACGCGAATATGTCAAGCTGTTTTGATTTAAATATCTCTGAAGCTGCCAGTTAAGTCAGTTAGCTAATTTCCTTCCTTACTCTGCCCATGGGATATTAGCTTTTTTTGTGCTATGATTGGAGCATATTTCTTGGTGCTTCCCAATTGTTATTCTACCATAACTTTGACATTAGACCGCCATAGCTTAGTGATTAAAGTAGATTTCTGTTAACTTGTGCGACGACTAATCCAGTTTAGTGTTTTTATAGTCTTTAGTACCACGTTGCCCATATCATGGCAAAGAACAGGGGGATCATTAACTGCATATATTTGTCTATTTTCTTACCAAATTTGAACCGATTCGCGCTAGTTTGAATCCTGGAAGTGGCGCAAGTAAAGAAACTAACAGAAAACTTTATTGTTTTTGCACGTGAAATCCGAATTAAGCTAGATTTTTGGAAGCAAGTTTTCAGTTTTATCGTAATAATACATTCTTTATGTATATGTATCACTTTATACTGTTTCCGTGCATTCAGTTCACGTAAGACTGATTTTTAGGTGCTTCAATTACATCAACTTTAAATCGTCGTATCTCGACAAAAGGTAAAAATTATTGGAAAAAAACTTTCTTTTTGACTTTAATTCATGTATCTACCACATTCCATAGTCTGAACTGATTCGTATAAGTTTAAAGTTTTTTGCACGTATTTGCGAGTAAGATCAGAACGGTGCACGTAAGAATGGTGCCATCAGCTGAGCATTAATTTCTGTCCAATTAACATATTTTGCAAACGGAATTAATCGCTTTGCACAATTTGCCTGGGCGCCAGCTCCGGTTAGTCGTTCATACTTTTCTTGACATACTGTGACGTCACAGTAAGGCAGATGATGTAATAGCTAAAAAAGTGGCCGCTGCTTCGGACTAAACCAAAAGCTTTTTACCTCATGTTCCTAGATCAAATAGGAACCGAGTAACAAGAACCCCCAACCAATTATGCACGCGACCTTCTCAAACGTATTTGTTGCAGGGCTTCGGCCCTGTAACTATATGGAACACCGATACGTGTAGAAATTCTGCGTATGTTTTTTGAAGGACTACGTTCTACCAACAGTGATTTCCACTGCATCCATACTCCGTTCATTTGTACGTTTAGATGAGATATGGTTACTGAGAACTGCGAAAGTATGACAGTATGAGACAGTTTGGCGAACGTAAGTGAACACTCTTGAATCTGTTACTTTGGGATTATGAAATCGTCTGATGTATTCTATAGAGACTCCGCCGACTTTTTCAATACAAAACTTGTTCGCAAACAACGTATCGGCATACTTAGCATTTGTGAATATGAGCGGTACGCTTAAACTATACAGCAGAATTGGCCAACACATGACAGTCACAGTTGAAATATTCAGTTATGCAAAACAAAAGCACAGCTTAACAGCTTGGAATTCAAAATAAAGACGGCATGCGGTAAAAACGCCCGTAGCATCTGGAGTACCAACAAATAAAGTGAATACTTACCTCAGTAACCAGCTCTATCTCTGTAGCAAATAAAATTGGGCACATTTTATATGGAATGTTTCATTCCAATTTGTCTATACCATCACCTTCACTGTTGAAACAGACATTGTGTTGTTACATGGCACACGGTGTTAATCACAGGAACTTCCATAACTGTGTAACTTCCCTGAAAAAGGAAAGATCATCATAGAGCGAGTATTAATTACGGATATCCCCGCTTTTTGCCACCCATTTTTCAACTCATTGTATTCAACCCGTCTGCCTCCAAGAACTTTCTGGGCGCCGTTGCCTCACAGACACCTTCCTTCCATCTTGAGCGTCCACTCCTCTTCCTCCTCTATTGTCGAGTCCACTTCCAGATTCGTATTGGCCATGCCTCATCATCCATTCTTTCCATATTGTCGCGCCACAATAGCCACGCCATTTTACCCCTTACCAGATGATGTTTCCCTTTCCAAGGATTACGAGGATTACATGCAGAATTTTGTAATCGGAAAATTCTTCTGGATGACGAGGTGCAGGATCAATGCCCCAAACCCCAAACTGGAGGCACAGAAATTGTTTTATCATTGTTGTATTTCATTACATTGACTACCTCATCTAGCTACGGAACTCGATCTATTCCATTTTAGATTAGGGCTTGGACTGGACTGGGAGTGGGTCTGCCCCAGTTTGTCCGATTATTCCGCCAATATCCACCCTGCTAGCAGGTGTCATAGTCCTTGACTTCACTACAGCACATAAATCCCTCTGGCCGCATGGACAGTGCTTCGTTAAACCGCAAGAAGGATTCATTCTGGGAACAAACCACCAAATGTGCGAGAGGCGTTCAATAAGTAACGCAACACATTTTTTTCTGAAAGCAATTTGATTTTATTCAGTACTCCAACACACCATTTTATGCCCCACTCTTTTTGCTACAAAATCCTGTTTTTCAACATAATCTCCGTTCAGTTCGACATTACTGGGAGGCCCTATATGCCCGCATGGTACCACCCTACAAGTCGACGTCGGAGCCAGCGTCTTGCTGCATCAACAACCTCCTCATCATCCATGTAGTGCATCCTGCAGAGTGCATCCTTCATTGGGCCAAACAGATGGAAGATGAAGCCGCGAGATCAGGGCTGTAGAGTGGACGAGGAAGAATAATCCAACGAAGTTTTGTGAGCCCCTCTCAAGTGCACAGGCTTGTGTGAGCCCTTACGTAGTCATGGACAAGGAGAAGTTCGTTTGCATTTTTTGTGGTGACGTTCACGCTGAAGTAGTTTGTTCAATTTCCTGAGGACCAGCCGGCACGCGGGAGATCGGGCAGGTTTGTGCAACCATGTTGTGATGATGACAGACGCCTCACCTAACGACTCTATGTGCTTTTGTTCACTGCCAGATATCCGTAAACATTTTGCAGGTGCCTATAAGTATCTCCGATGCTATGGTTTTCCTCCGAAAGAAGCTCAGTGACAGCTGTCTCCTTGAAACGCACCTCCATTATAAACATCATTCTGATGGCTACGTATAGCGCTGCCACCTATCGGAATTTTGTGACGCTATAGGGGCTGAAGCGTGAATATTCCGTGATGTCCCACGGCAAATCACGCATTTATTTAACCGAATGGCAGAGAAAAAATTGTGTTGCATTACTTATTGAACACTGCTCGTAGCTAATCCTTTTTCTCAGGGCAGATAGTCCACCAAGGTGCGAGGGAAACCTTCCGACAAGTTTGAAAAATAGAGGTGGTGTTCTGGCAGTGTGTGGGGTCGGCCACGTTCACCTACTGGTAACATCACTCTTCAAATTCGAAAGTCCCAATCCGCATCTTGGTCCAGAACGCAGTCCTAATCTGTCAGGGAACATCAGTTGCAAAGGTAATTGAAGGAAATGTAATCGAACGATGTGGCCCAGTGACATGCTTGTTGTTGTAGTCCTCAGTCCAAAGACTGGTTTGATGCAGCTCTGTGTGCAACTCTGTCCTGTGCAAAACTCTTCATCTCCGAGCAACTACTGCAATCCACATCCCTCTGAATCTGCCTAGTGCGTTCATCTCATGGTGTCCCTCTACGATTCTTACTCTCCAAAACTACATTGGTGATCCCTTGATACGTCAGAACGTGTCCTACCAACGGATCCCTTCTTCTAGTCAAGTTGTGCCACAAATTCCTCTTCTCCCCAGTTCTGTTCAGTACCTCCTCATTAGTTACGTGATCTACCCATCTAATCTTCAGTATTCTTCTGCAGCACGACATTTCAAAAGCTTCTATTCTCTTCCTGTCGAAACTGTTCTCACTCCCATGCATGGCTACACTCCATACAAATACTTAGAGAAAAGACTTTCTGACACTTAAATCTATACTCGATGTTAACAAATTTCTCTTCTTCAGGAACGCTTTCCTTGCCATTGCCAGTCTACATTTTACATCCTCTCTAATTCGACCATCATCGGTTAGTTTGCTTCCCAGATAGCGAAACTCATTGACTACTTTAAGTGTCTCATTTCCTAATCTAATTCCCTCAGCATCACCTTATTTAATTCGACTACATTCCATTAACCTTGTTTTGCTTTTTTTGATATTCATCTTATATCTTCCTTCCATAACAATGTCCATTCCGTTCAACTGCTCTTACAAATCCTTTGCTGTCTCTTCCAGAATTACAATGTCATCGGCAAGCCTCAATGGTTTTATTTCTTCTCCTTGGATTTTAACACCTACCCCCATTTTTTTCTTTTGTTTTCTTTACTGCTTGCCCAATATACAGATTGAATAACATCGAGGAAAGGCTACAACCCTGTCTCACTCCCTTCTCAATACTGCTTATCTTACGTGCCCCTCGACTCTTATGACAAATTATAAATAGCCTTTTGCTTCCTGTTCAAATGGTTCAAATGGTTCAAATGGCTCTGAGCACTATGGGACTTAACAGCTGAGGTCATCAGTCCCCTAGAACGTAGAACTACTTAAACCTAACTAACCTAAGGACATCACACACATCCATGCCCGAGGCAGGATTCGAACCTGCGACCGTAGCAGTCGCGCGGTTCCGGACTGCGCGCCTAGAACCGCGAGACCACCGCGGCCGGCTTTGCTCCCTGTATTTCACCCCTCCCATCCTCAGAAATTGAAAGAGAGTATTCCAGTCAACATTTTCAAAAGCTTTCTCTAAGTCTAAAAATCCTGTAAACGTAGGTTTGCCTTTCCTTAATCTATCTTCTAAGATAAGTCGTAGGATCAGTATGTCTCACGTGTTCCAAAATTTCACCGGAATCCAAAATGATCTTCCCCGAGGTCGGCTTCTACCAGTTTTTCCGTTCGTCTGTACAGAATTCGTGTTAGTATTTTGCAACCGTGACTTATTAAATTGATGGTTACCTAATTTTCACGTCTGTCAGCACCTGCTTTCTTTGGAATTGGAATTATTATATTCTTCTTGAAGTCTGCTGGTATTCCGCCTGTCTCATACATCTTGCTCACCAGATGGAAGAGTTTTGTCTTGGCTGGCTCTCCCCAGGCTATCAGTAGTTCTAACGGATTGTTGTCTACTCCTGGGTCTTCTTTCGACTTAGATCTTTCAGTGGTCTGTCACGCTCTTCACGCAGTATCATATCTCCCATCTCATCCATTTCCGTAATACTGCCCTTAACTACATCATCCTTCTATAGACGCTCTATATACTCCTTCCACCTTTCTGCTTTCCCTTCTTTGCTTAGAACTGGGTTTCCATCTGAGCTCTTGATAATCATACAAGTGGTTCTCTTCTCTGCAAAGGTCTCTTTAATTTTCCTGTAGGCGGCATCAATCTTACGTACAATGGTATATGCTTCTACATCATTACATTTGTGTGCTAGCCTTTCCTGCTTATCCATTTTACACTTCCTATCGATCTCATTTTTGAGACGTTTGTATTCCTTTTCGCCTGCTTCATTTACTTCATTTTTATACTATCTCCTTTCATCGATTAAACTCAATACCTCTTATGTCACCCAAGGATTTCTACTACCCTTCGTCTTGTTAAATACTTGGTCCACTGGATTTTCTATTTCATCTCTCAGAGCTACCCATTCGTCTTCTAGAGTATTCCTTTCCCCTGTACTTCTCAATAGATATCTAATGCTCCCTCTGAAACTCTCTACAACCTCTGGTTCTTTCAGTTCATGCAGATTCCATCTTCTTAAATTCCTGCCTTTCTGCAGTTTCTTCAGTTTTAATCTACAGTTCTTGACCAACAGAGCCGGCCGGTGTGGCCGAGCGGTTCTAGGCGCTTCAGTCTGGAACCGCGCGACCGCTACGGATGCAGGTTCGGTTCCTGCCTCTGGCATGGATGTGTGTGATGTCCTTAGGTTAGTTAGGTTTAAGTAGTTCTAAGTTCTACGGGACTGATGACCTCAGATTCTTTTTTCACCAATAGATTGTAATTAGTGTCCACATCTGCAGCTGGAAATAGATTACGATTTAAAACCTGGTTCCTAAATCTCTGTCTTACCACTACATGATTAATCAGAAACCTTCCGGTGTCTCCAGGTCTCTTCCACATATACAGCCTTCTTTCATGATTCTTAACCCAAGTGTTAGCTATGCTCTGTGCAAAATTCTACCAGGCAGCTTTCTCTTTCATTCCTTACCCTCAGACCTACTACTTTTCCTTCTCTTCCATTTCCTACTATCGAATTCCAGTCCCCCATGTCTATTATACACACAACAAAAAGGTTTTGGATCACTTCGATTCCGAGAGTTCCGGAACGTGTACAGAAAATTGGAATAGAGATAAGCGTAAACATCATTTCCGCTCTTTTCATTGCTCATGAAAACGATATACTGCATGTTGTACCACCATACTGCGAGACCTTCAGAGGTGGTGGTCCAGACTGCTGCACACGCCGGTACTTCTGATACCCAGTATGACGTTCTCTTGCATTAATGCATGCCTGTATTTGTCGTGGCATACTATCCACAAGTTCATCAAGGCACTGTTGGTCCATATTTGCCCCACTCCTCAACGGCGATTCGGCGTAGGTCCCTCAGAGTGGTTGGCGGGTCACGTCGTGCGTAAATAGCCCATTTTAATCTATCGTAGGCATGTTCGATGGGGTTCATGTCTGGAGAACATGCTGGCCACTCTAGTCGAGTGATGTCATTATTATGGAGGAAGTCATTCACAAGATGTGCACGATGGGGGCGCAAATTGTCGTCCATGAAGACAAATGCCTCGCAATATGCTGCCGACATGGTTGCACTATCGGTCGGAGAATGGCATTCACGTATCGGACAGTCGTTACAGTGCCTTCCATGACCACCAGCCGCGTACGTCGGCCCCATATAGTGCCACCCCAAAATAGCAGCGAACCTCCACCTTGCCACACTCGCTGGACAGTGTGTCTAAGGCGTTCAGCCTTACCGGGCTGCCTCCAAACACGTCTCCGACGATTGTCTAGTTGTAGGCATACGCGACACTCATCGGTAAAGAGAACGTGATGCTAATCCTGAGCAGTCAATTCGGCCTGTTGTTGGGCCCATTCGTACCGCGCTGCATGGTGTCGTAGTTGCAAAAATGGACCTTGGCATGGACGTCGAAAGTGAAGCTGCGCATCATGCAGCCCATTCCGCACAGTTTGAGTCGCAACACGACGTCCTATGGCTGCACGAAAAGCTTAGTGGCGTTGGTGTCAGTGTTCCTCCGAGCCTCAGTCCGTAGGCAGCGGTCATCCACTGCAGTAGTAGCCCTTGGGCGGCCTGAGCGAGACAGGTCATCGATAGTTCCTGTCTCTCTGTATCTCCTCCATGTCTGAACAACATCGCTTTCGTTCACTTTGAGACGCCTGGGCACTTCCCTTGCTGAGAGCCCTTCCTGGCACAAAGTAACAATGCGGACGCGATTAAACCGCGGTATTAAATGTCTAGACATGGTTGAAATAGAGGCCACACGAGCTATGTACCTCCTTCCTGGAGGAATGACTGAAACTGTTGGCCTGTCGGACCCCCTCCATCTATTAGGCGCTGCTCATGCATGGTTGTTTATATCTTTGGGCGGGTTTAGTGACTTTTCCGAACAGTGAAAGGGACTGTGTCTGAGATACAATATCCACAGTCAATTTCTATCTTCAGGAGTTCTTGGAATCGAGGTTATGCAAATATTTTTTTTGGTGTGCATATTTTCGTCTCCCTTAACCATCTGAGCAATTATTTATCTCATCGTACATTTGCTCAATCCTCCTCAACTGCGGAGCTAGTTGGCAAATAAACTTGTACTACTGTGGTAGATGTGGCTTTGTGTCTACCTTGGCTACAATAATGCGGTCACTATGCTGTCCGCAGTAGCTTATCCGTGTTCCTATTTTGTTATTCATTATAAAATCTATTCCTGCATTACCCCTGTTTGATTTTATATTTGTAACCGTGTATTCACCTGACCGGAAGTCCTGTTCCTCCTGCCACCGAACTTCACTAATACCCACTATATTTAACTTTAACTTATCCATTTCGCTTTCTAAATTTTCTAACCTACCTGTCCGAATAAGGGATCTGACATTCCACGCTCCGATCCATAGAATGCCAGTTTTGTTTCTCCTGATAACGACGCCTTCCTGAGTAGTCCCCGCCCGGAGATCCGAATGGGGGACTATTTTACCTAAGTGATATTTTACCCAAGAGGAAACCATCATCATTTAAGCATATAAAAAAGCTGCATGCCCTCGGGAAAAATTGCGGCTGTACTTTGCCCTTGCTTTCAGCCGTTCGGAATACCAGCACAGCAATGTTGTTTTGGTTGATGTTACAAGGACAGTTCAGCCATCCATGCTACTACCGAAAACTACTGAAAAGGCTGCTGCCCCTCTTCAGGAACCACACGTTTGTCTGGCCTCTCAACAGATACCCCTCTCTTGTGGTTGCACCTACGGTACGGCTATCTGAAGCACGCAAGCCTCCCCCCAGAGGCAAGGTCTGTGGTTCAGGGTAGTGAAATTGAAATCCCCATTCTGTTATCCTGGGCCAGGTTTTCCGATAACATCACGTCATGTTAAGGCAGGGATGTTTTGTTTGAAAAGGCGCTGCTGATTCCCATTGCCACACTTAAGCAAAGCGAGAGACGGCTCCGTCTGCAACACTCTTGTCTTTCATAAAACGTGAAAAGTAATCTTAATTTTATTCTGAAGGAGTGGTAACGGCTTCGGTTTCTAAAGCCATCATTAACCGCTAGGACAGTGATATCCAACGATGCAACAGTCTACATCGCATAATTTTTGGTCGTGGAACTAGCTTCGGTAATGAGATGTATTTAACATAGGAAAATACACAATGAACTGTGGGGACACTGGCTTGTTTTGCGCATTTTCAACGGTAACAGCATTCAGATTGCAGGCACATAAACAAAAAAGGCGTTGTCGTGCAAATCCCAATTCAGGTCCAGCAGATCAGCTGTGCTTCCCGTTGTTAAAAGATCCCAGTCGATGGAAGACGTCAAAGACGGACTCTAAACCCATCTGACAAGACTCATTTCTCCACCATGAATCGTGACTTGCAGCAGTCAGTACCCACCGCCTTCAGCAACTGACAGCAGAGTTCTCCATATGCTCTTCGATTTCCTGAGAGGCTCTATGTCCTGCTTAACATTTAAGCTCCCAGTAGGGGGTTCCCGGGTTCGATTCCCGGCGGGGTCAGGGATTTTCTCTGCCTCGTGATGACTGGGTGTTGTGTGATGTCCTTAGGTTACTTAGATTTAAGTAGTTCTAAGTTCTAGGGGACTGATGACCATAGCTGTTGAGTCCCATAGTGCTCAGAGCCATTTGAACCCAGTAGGGAATAGCACCTCCCTGTGTGCGACTGTGATCCTAATATACAGTTAAACCCCAGTCGTTACAGATGATGCGGCTCGTACTGTCCCATGTTAGACGTCTTATCGATAACAGTCGATTTATTAGGCCCGTTTTTAAAGAGTACACGAGCAGCCCTGTGCCCAGTACCCACATTTGCTTTCCGCTCTGGGATCCGGAACCTCGCCTTTGTCTCCTTTCAACCTTCGCGTGACGACGTTCTGCCAAGGTCGGGCTCATACGAAGGCGCAACGCGACAAAGTTGTCAGCCGACGCCAGCGTCATAAAAGACCGACGCTGCCTTCGGCGCAGAGGCTTCATCGCCGCAGCAGCTTAGTGTAGCTGACTGGAGCCTGTCGACCTGCCGACGCAGTTTATCGACTTCGGACTGCAGCTTACTCTTCAAGCGAACAAACGCATATCTGTATCTAGGAATCTCCCACTGTCTAACCATAGTTCGTTAACTGACGTCTCTAACGCAAGCCTCTTTCGTGGCAACAGTTCAAATACTGGTGGTGGAAGAAGTTTTCGGTGAAATTTTGTCCACCGAAAAAAAAAACACACACACACACATCCATTACACTGGTCTACACAGGGACAATTAAGGCAGAGCGGTTTTAGGGCTGTGGGGCACAGTAGCATTGCCTAACTACAGTGCACTTGTTCAGCAATATGCACTCACATGTTCACTGTTGTTATTTTACTTCCATATGATATGTGAAAGTAAGGCCTAATAAATCTATATTTCATTCATTTCAACACTAACATATTCTATTAAATCTGACTTTTGAACGATTATCTCTGGAAAATAATCAACATTAGGCCTACCCAAGACTCACTGTTTATGAATATAATGTTTCTCCATTACAAAATTTAAATAAAATTTTTACACTACTGCGCTTTTATGAATTTTGTGCACCGAAGCTAAACAGGCGACCAGGCTGCTCTTAACTTTGTTTCCAGCAATTGAGAAATGTAGGGTAACGACTGTCCAAGATTTTTATCATTACTTGAACTACTAGAAAGCAGAACTGAGAGTCACGAAACGTTATAGACACCGGCTTGTGCAGATAGAGTGTACTAAGATTATTTATCTACGTTAATGCAATATGCTAAGATTATTTATCTAAGTTAATGGAATTTGCTGTTGACCGTTGTAACCTCCCCGCAGAATTGTTTATATTTAAAATATGAACCAGTGTAACATCCCCACACGAAAAATATTAAATAAAAAATGAAAATGGAGCCAAATGTAAACTCCCCACAAAATATCGTTAAATGGAAATGGAAATGACCCAAGTTTAACCTCCCTACAAAATATAATAATTAAACGAATTTTTTAATATTATGACCTCTGAACAAAATTGGCTCCGATTTACTGTGTGCAGAAATGCATTCACATTTAATGTTACCACAAAATTCTATTCTCATTTAATGTCAAGTTCGAAACAGAAAGATTCCTAAACACCAAAAATAATAAAAAACTTTTGTAACCTGATGAATTTATAAGGACAGCGGCGCTGACCTTCGGCCCTGTATTCTGAATAAACCTCAATAAAACCGCAATTATATCTGCTCTTAATTAGTCATTTTTCGACACAGCTTCGTGCAATGCTGGCGTATATATATTTTTTGATTCTTGGAAGCAGTGATAATGTATTGGAAAAATTCTTTAAGTTGAAATGAATGCTTTTCTTTAAAAGAGTTGCTTTATATTATAAAAATTATTATTGGGGCATTTCTTTGAACAAATTAAATTACAATTAACATACATTATTGATATGCGCAAGGCTGCTTCTTTACCTTCTACAACAATACTCATCCTCCAGAGTCCTGACCAGAGTCGCGAGCAGAGCACACAGCCGACGCATGCCAACTCCCGCAGACTCACGCAGACTACTATCGACTCGCTACTAAAGCCAACCGACTACAACTGTCCACTCGCGCAGACAAGCGCAGACTAGCGACAGGCAACAACTAACGATAAACTACTCTCTGGTCAGAGATTCTGTCATGCCTCGCCCATCGCTGGCAAAGCATACGTCTTACACCGTATTAATGTGTTCTATTATTGGCGGGAGCTTCAGTGACGCAGGACTGCGTTTTTATTTTATTTTCCAGCGACACAGTAAAACGTTAACGTACAGATTGATGTACGTAAGTACCGGCTGATAGTCGGATGTTCGACACTTGTAGTGAATAAAGGTTTGTTTCACCAGCAGATTCTTAAATATGCCTTCCCTGAAATATTCACGAATTGTGGTGCACTGAGAAAGTGAATACATTGTTTGGATATTTCGTTACGAGGAGAGTACAGTAGAGCTTAATAAAGTGTTTTAATAATTATTAAAACATTAATGGTTTTTTGAGTCATCTCAATCTACATTTATGTCTCTTCTGAATAAATAGTAATGTTATTTGTTAACAGGACGAAAAAGGGAACATATAAAGAACGGCTACAAGCGTTTCGTCGCATACCGTTTTACCATTTGCTCTCAATATATTTGCGTGAACCAGTCTGGCTTTGAACTCACCCCACTAGTTTTTCAATTCTGGAAACAATTAAGCGAATGGTCTCAACAAATTCGGGTATAGTTTCATGGTGCAGAACATGATTGCTTTGGTCCCTTATTGTCTGGAAAGTCGTGGTCCGCCCCAGACGACTTGGGTGTAACGCAGGTTTTTCTTCTGTCTCCACAGTTGAAGTAGCACCGTGGTAAAGAATCGGTGCTCCCCGTCTGACAGAAGGGGTGTTACGACCGTCGTGAAGAGGTGACACTCAGAGACGTCCTTCTCAAACATCAAAGGTCTTTTTACCTTGAGTTAAATATGTAGCTGGCGTAGCGGTAATAAATTGTATACATAGATGTTTCTCGTGAATCATTCTATTAGTAAACACTGTATCAAAAATCCTTACAGTAGTTCCTAGTAACAGATTTTACATAGACATCATTTTTTAGGAGTCTGTACCTAAGTCGGTATAAACGGAACCATTACAGGACCACTTTGTTATCCGGCTGCCTGCCTGCCTATCCGTCTGTCCGACTGTTAAAGACTCCGCTTTCTCAACAACGTGTAGACGTATCAAATTGAAACCTTGACGGTATAAAAATTTAAGCTTTTACGTTAATTCTGTCAACATATCCATCCATTTATGTCGCATAGTTTTTTATACTCTCAAACTCACTCATCAAAACCTGTAGGGTACTTCCCGTTAACATATGATCACGAAATTTGGCAAGAAGTAAACTTTCACAGTAAAAGTAAAGGAAAAAATCCTAAAATTGTTACATTGTAATTATATCACACAAGTAATGTTTTTGTCATTACAAAATTACATTGCGATCATAATCTGATAAAAAGCTCAGTGATTCACGAGGTAGATTTGTGTGTACAATTTGCAAATATTTCTTGCTAACTGGCAAAGCTACGATGAAATAAAGGTCCATGCCGTTGTGGAAACGAATACTTTGCCATCTAACAGTGAAGGTGTCAAATCACAGAGCTGACAGTCTATGCCTGCGAGACGTACAACATCTCCCGTTTTTCAAAGCAAAGTAATACTATAACTGCCACAGGATTGCACTTTCAGTGTCTGCGACGAGGTTCTGATATCCCACAAAATGTCTTTTGAAGTGTTCTACAATGTAATCTACCCCCTTCTTCCTACTTCCGTCTGTTGTCCGCATTAAAGTCTTTTATGAAGATTTGAGAGGAGCGAAGACCACAATAAACTTTCTACTTTACTTAGCTTGTCATGGTGAGATGGCTCCAGTTCTTCTTGTCTAGTGGTTTTATTCTTGAAGCTGAAAACCTCACATTTTAGGGCCTAGCGGTTGGATTTAACTAAGTAAATTTGAAGATTGTTGTTGCAGATTTCTTGTTTTTACCTAAATATATAGTCTCTCACGTTTTAGTATATTATACAGAGTTTTGATTTTATACATTAACAAAGCGTAAATTTCATTGTTTGCACAAAAATACATCCGATCACATCAGAGGCAATATTCCAAAGGGTTTACAATTTTTATTAACAAATGATTTTCTACTAGTTTCTGTTACATTATTAATTTCGATTATTATTTCATAAATGAATCCAGAAATAAGTATAGTAAACAGTACAGGCTTGCATAATTAATAATAGAAATTTTAAGTGTGCCAGTAATTCATAATTTCAAATCTTTCTAAAAAAGTTATGTTAAGTGTACATTCAGAACTAGTACTTATCGATTGCAACATTGAAAACAAAACACTTAATAAAGTAATTTCCTTTCGTAAATTCTAGCCCGAAAGATAACTTACTGTGTATAACACTATATGAAAGTCTTCAGAAAAGCAACTGAAATAAATTTGACCTGTCCAAAATTCGAAAACTAGTACTGGTATTGACAACTACTGTCTAGGAAAAGTAATGCTAGAGGAGGACGTCCCGTTACAACAGAACAAATCGACATTCGCATAACAACACTAGCCTAAGACAGGCTGTACCGTTTTGTTCTGTGGAGATTTCCGTTAAATCTTACCAGTACTCGCAACAGGGACGGGAGCAGAGGAAGTCAATGCATCTGCAATTGCCAGTTAGCATAAAAAACTTACGATTTGCAAATGTGAAATGACACAAAAAAATTGACCTTTATCAGGCTCGAATGTCATGCAATTCCTGGGACCGATATCACGCCAGTAACGATATCATCAAGAGGCAAAAATCGTCCAAATTGTCGAGTCTCGTGATGGATGGTTTATTTATATGCGTAATTAAGTTTGTATGGAACACTCGTTGCGCGAAGCCTACTCGCCGGTTACCGTGATTATCCTCTTCCTTCCGTGAGTCAAAACTTGTTTCAGATAGCCTGTAGTAAACTCCAGCCGCGCAGTTGGCAGCCCTGGTCTGCACTCTATACTTATGATGTTCCAGTTGACCGGTCTTGGCGAGCTCAGCTGGCTGACGTCAAAGATCGTGTCGTGGCTGAGCGACCACTTCAAGACCGAGGTGTCGGCGTCCGTGGAGCAGCAGCTGAGAGACGGCGTGTCGCAGGTGCTGGGCCGGGTCAAGTGCGACGTGCAGCAGTTCCTCTCGCTCAGTCTGAGCCCCTAGCCGTTCACCACTCCCCCTCTCTCTGCCGCTCTCTTCTCATCCACTGTCTTCTCATCCTCCACAATGTGCCACACTGTTTGTACGCCACTTTTGTACGGTCTTTGCTATGTAAAGAGAACTGAACGATAATAAATGTGTGAGTGTCCTTTTCCATTTGTAAAACTTTGCTCCTGGAAATTAATGGCGCCATTTTTCAGAATGACTGCAACTATAATACTTGCGTCTTAAGTCTCACTGTTACCATTTATTTACACCTAGAACATATACATCTGAATGGAACACTAATCGGTAGATGTGATGTACATGTACAGATAAAAAAGGAAGGTTAGCGTTTAAGAAAAATTGGATGATTTATTCAAGAGAATGAGCTTCACATTTGAGCAACTCAACAATGCGTTGATCCACCTCTGGCCTTTGTTCAAGCAGTTATTTGACTTGGCATTGACAGAGTTGCTGGATGTTTTCCTGAGTGATATGGTGCCAAATTCTGTCCAATTGGCGCACTGGTTAGAGAGCCCTGCCCCTAATGCTCCAAATGTTCTCAATTGATCTTCGTTGATCCAATGTGGATAGTAGGACGACGGCTGGCATGAACTTCTTGATGTAATAATTTACCAACAGCCGTATGATTTGTAGAAGTTTATTTTATTTTATGAACTTCTATGTGCTACCAGTTTCGGCATTACATTGATGCCATCTTCAGGCCCCTGTACAATGAGTAGAAGAAATGTACTAATATAAAAAAAATTATAAAAAATATAGAACATACGTTAACAGTTTACAGGTTTCATGTTAACTACGTCAGTCGCTCAAAGAGAGACATTGTATATCATTAAAACTATGTGTAACATTAGGGCACATATGCTTCTAACTATGTCATGCTGTTGTTAATAGTTTTCCCTGTTTTACTCGAATAACACACGATGTATGAACATATGTGTACGCTATTATTCATAAAACCGAAACACACAGTTGTAATAGGCCATGCAACACATCAGATCTACTGCATACATTCGTATGTCCAGTGGAACAGTGGAAGAATTATTTTTTAATAAAAATTAACTTATATAAATAACAATAAAATAAATTAAAATAAAAGAAAATGTGACAACCATGTCAGAATACATAGTTACTTATGTGTGGTCTAGGTCGTGCACATAGAAGTTCATAAAATAAAATAAACTTCTACAAATCATACGGCTGTTGGTAATTTATTGCATCAAGAAGTTCTCAATTGAGAAGAGATCTGGCTGGTCAAGGTAGGGTTTTGTAAACACGAAGACAAGCAGTAGCAACTCTTGACGTGTGTTGGCACATATTATCTTGCTGAAATGTAACGCCCAGGACAACTTGTGATGAAGGGCAATAAAACGGGACGTAGAATATCGTCAACGTACAGCTGTGCTATAAGGGTGCCGCAGGTGACAACCAAAACCGGCCTTCTATGGTATGGCACTCCTGACCATCACTCCTGCTTGTCGGGCCGCATGGCTGGCGAAAGTCATGTTGGTATACCACTGCAGTCCGGGGCGTCTCCAGATACGTCCTCGGCCTGGAATCTTATTGACTAGTGTAGAATTGTCTTCACTGATGAGTACCACTTCTAAATGAGCCCCGATGACCAACAAAGACACCTCTGGGGACGCCCCAGGTGTCTTGGTACAGAATTCTGACTGTCGCCTGTCATACAGCCCGACAACCAGGAGTGATGGTCTTGGGTACCATTTCTTTTCGTAGCAGATACCCTTATAGCACAGCGCTACGCCGACGATATTCTGCGCCCCGTTCTCTTGAGCTTCATGGCAAGCCATTCTGGGCTTACATTTCAGTAAGATAATGCACTCCCGCAGATGGAGAGTTTCTACTACTTATCTTCGTGCTTACCAAACCCTACCCTGGCCAGCAAGGTCGCCGGATCTCTCTCCAATTGGAAACGTTAGTAGCATTACGGGCAGGGCCCTCCAACCATCTCCGGGTTTTATTTGTCGCGCCAAATGGACAGAATTTGGTACGATATCACTTAAGACGACTTCCAGCTGCTCTTTCGATCAATGTCAATCCAAATAACTGCTTGCATAAAAGCCAGAGGTGGACCAACGCGTTATTGACTCGTTCCATTTGGGAAGATCTTTCTCTTGAATACGTCATTATTTTTTTCTGGAATTGTAATTTGTTTGTCTGTACATGTAAACAACATCTACCAATTTCCGTTCCATTCGATCAAAATATCTCTCTCTACTATTAACGTAGTTAAGCCTGAAGGCCAGTAAGACTGCAAAAACCTACGCTCCACTGCATCCAAGGCGCCTGACTACAGTTGGTGACGAGCTAGTATCACTTTACTGCTTCGGAATTGTCATTACAGACTTCTGTCTTCTACAGTCTGGTACAACTAGCTGTATACCCTACCGTCTCTTTGCACACCGTTTCCATGTTTATGATCAATGGCTACTCCTGCAATATAAAATAATGCGAGAATTTTCGGCGTTTAGTATTTAAAATACGTTCAACATTAATCAGTGGTTCTTTTAAAAATATTGCACCTAGTGTTTATGTTCGCATACAGTACATTTTAACCGGTCGCATAACTCGGCCGTTTTTCCATATCACTTCAAACACAGGTAGCCAAAATTCTCATTAGCCAGTTATAACCTTCGTGTTGACAACTTACCAGCATTCTAATAGCATCGCCACATATTTCTACCTCTACATACAATGTTTCTCCACATACATAAAATAAATATTTTAAACATACATAAACCAACATAAATTAAAATACCAATTCTCGTAAGTAACAACGGTGGTCAATATGTTCTAAGTTGTACAAAGTACGTTAAGACACTTTACGTACATGAAGCTTTGGATAGGTTCGACCACTTTCGTCACGCTAATGACATGCATATCTTTTCTTCTATCAGCAACTGAACAAACAGTTTAATGATAAGAAGAGAATCCATACATCTACGTATACGTCAAGAGAAATTAGAGAAAAATATAGAAAAAAGAGAAATGCATGCTTGAACATAAACGCAGATGCTTCCCAAGTCTGCAGGTTACGCTGTTGTATTTGACCACGAACGACATCTGTGCAACGTAGTTTGTACGTTGGAAGTGTCCGTAATGATCAGAAGAGTCTTCTATGTAGTTGTCAGTGCATTACGCCGGAGGTAAGTGAATTCGAAAATGGGTGCGAAAATTGTTGCTGCTTATATTACGGACGTTCCCGTAATCAAGGTAGCTGAAGTGTTTGGTGTTTCAACAGGCACTGAATCGAAGACTTGTATCGCATACAGGGAAAGTGGAAAAAATATCTGGTAAGTCACAACACGGGCGAAAGTGTAAACTGAGTGATTATGACAGGTCACCGAAGAAGATTGAGACGAAAACATGGGGACGACAGCTACAAACGTCACTGAAGAAGTGAATGTCGCACTCGGGATCCCTATCAGCACTAAAACAACACGAAGCGAGCTCCACAAGCAGGTTATTGCAGGACGAGCTGGAATTTCAAAATCCTTCATCAGTGATGCAAATGCCTGTAACAGCGAAACGTGGCGCTGAAACCATAAAACCTCGACTATGGAGCAACAGACGAAAGTCATTTGGTAGGATGAGTCTTGGCGCACACTGTTTCCAACTTCTGGCCGAGTCTGCTTCCAAACACTGATATATGGGGTGATTCAACTACTCCTGCATATCAGTTTCATTCAACCCACTATGCCTTCGGATACTATGAGCAGGCTTTTGGTATTCTCTCTCTCGCTTCCCACAAGCTACACTACTGGCCATTAAAATTGCTACACCAAGAAGAAATGCAGATGATAGACAGGTATTCATTGGACATATATGTTATACTAGAACTGACGTGTGATTATATTTTCACCCAATTTGGGTGCATAGATCCTGAGAAATCAGTACCCAAAACAACCACCTCTGGCCGTAATAACGGACTTGATATGCCTGGGCATTGAGTCAAACAGAGCTTGGATGGCGTGTACAAGTACAGCTGCCCATGCAGCTTCAACACGATACCACAGTTCATCATGAGTAGTGACTGGCGAATTGTGACGAGCCAGTTGCTCGGCCACCATTGACCAGACGTTTTCCGTTGGTGAGAGATCTGGAGAATGTGCTGGCCAGGGCAGCAGTCGAACATTTTCTGTATCCAGAAAGGCCCATACAGGACCTGCAACATGCGGTCGTGCATTATCCTGCTGAAATGTAGGGTTTCGCAGGGATCGAATAAAGGGTAGAGCCACGGCACGTAACGTCAACTGTTCAAAGTGACGTTAATGAGAACGAGATGTGACCGAGACGTGTAACCAATGGCACCCCATACCATCAAGCCGGGTCATACGCCAGTATGGCGATGACGAATACACGCTTCCAATGTGCGTTCACCGCGATGTCGCCAAACACGGATGCGACCATCATGATGCTGTAAACAGAACCTGGATTCATCTAAAAAAAATGACTATTTGCCATTCGTGCACCCAGTTTCGTCGTTGAGTACACCATCGCAGGCGCTCCTGACTGTGATGCAGCGTCAAGGGTAACCGCAGCCATGGCCTCCGAGCTGATAGTCCATACTGCTGCAAACGTCGTCTAACTGTTCGTGCAGATGGTTGTCTTGCAAATGTCCCCATGTGTTGACTCAGGGATCGAGACGTGGTTGCACGATCCGTTACAGCCATGCGGATAAGATGCCTGTCATCTAGACTGCTAGTGATACGAGGCCGTTGGGATCCAGCACGGCGTTCCGTATTACCCTCCTGAACCCACCGATTCCATATTCTGCTAGCAGTCATTGGATCTCGACCAACGCGAGCAGCAATGTCGCGATACGATAAACCGCAATCGCGATATGCTACAATCCGACCTTTATCAAAGTCGGAAACGTAATGGTACACATTTCTCCTCCTTACACGAGGCATCACAACAACGTTTCACCAGGCAACGCCGGTCAACTGGTGTTTGTGTATGAGAAATCGGTTGGAAACTTTCCTCATGTCAGCACGTTGTAGGTGTCGCCACCGGCGCCAACCTTGTGTGAATGCTCTAAAAAGCTAATCGTTTGCATATAACACCATCTTCTTCCTGTCGGTTAAATTTCGCGTCTGTAGCACGTCATCTTCGTGGTGCAGCAATTTGAATGGCCAGTAGTGTATTAGTCCTACAGGAAATGGACAGGACCTTTTTTTGTTGGAAATCTAATGTAGTTAAATTTTGTTTTGAGACACGTTTTCGGTAGAGGCCGTAGTTTTCGCTTTATTCAAGAAAACGTACAAAAGTGACCTTCAAATGCATTTTTCTTAAGTAAGTCGAAAACCGTGGCGTTCAACGAAAACGTACTGCAATATAAATTTTAATTACATTAAATTCTTCACAAGAGTGTCCTGTTCATTTTTTTCTGGGGCTGATGGTTTCCGTGTAGCGAGCAAGACAATACGATAATCTCATGTGTAGGCTTTGAAGTTGCTGCAGGCTGCATAATGTTACGACGTAAAGTCAAGCGCCGGAACGCCGGTCGGGAACGAGAGAGCAGAGACGGCTGTGAAGAAGACGTCAGCCAATGGCACGCTGACCGACCTCTCTCCAGGACGACAACGCGACAGCAGCGACCTCTATGCGAAGAGGACAGAAGCAGCGGGCCCGACTGGTCGCGGCCCACTTCTTCAGCAGCGTCAAGATTAGGCACTCGAAGAGCAGCGATTTAGGAATTGTATACATTGAAGAGATTTCCTACCTGCCCGATTAAGGGATCTGACATTCCACGCTCCGATCCGTAGAACGCCAGTTTTCTTTCTCCTGATAACGACGTCCTCTGGAGTAGTCCCCGCCCGGAGATCCGAATGGGGGACTATTTTACCTCCGGAATATTTTACCCAAGAGGACGCCATTATCATTTAATCATACAGTAAGGATGCATGCCCTCGGGAAAAATTACGGCTGTAGTTTCCATTTGCTTTCAGCCGTTCGCAGTACCAGCACAGCAAGGCCGTTTTGTTTAGTGTTACAAGGCCAGGTCAGTCAATCATCCAGACTGTTGCCCCTGCAACTACTGAAAAGGCCGTTGCCCCTCTTCAGGAACCACACGTTTGTCTGGCCTCTCAACAGATACCCCTCCGTTGTGGCTGCACCTACGGTACGGCTATCTGTATCGTTGAGGCAAGCAAGCCTCCCCACGAACGGCAAGATGACATCAACAAAAGCAAAACAAGGATCACGGAAAGTAGTCGAATTAAGTCGGGTGATGCTGAGGGAATTAGATTAGGAAATGAGGCACTTAAAATAGTAAACGAGTTTTGCTATTTGGGGAGCAAAATAACTGATGATAGTAGAAGTAGGCAGGATATAAAATGTCGACTGGCAATGGCAAGGAAAGCGTTTCTGAAGAAGAGAAATTTGTTAACATCGAGTATAGATTTAAGTGTCAGGAAGTTGTTTCTGAAAGTATTTGTATGGAATGTAGTCATATATGGAAGTGAAACATGGACGATAAATAGTTTGGACAAGAAGAGAATAGAAGGTTTCGAAATGTGGTGCTACAGAAGAATGCTGAAGATTAGATGGGTAGATCACATAACTAATGAGGAGAATTGGGGAGAAGAGGAGCTTGTGGCACAACTTGACTAGAAGAAGGGATCGGTTGGTAAGACATGTTCTGAGGCATCAAGGGATCACCAATTTAGTACTGGAGGGCAGCGTGGAGGGTAAAAATCGTAGAGGGAGACCAAGAAATGAATACACTAAGCAGATTCAGAAGGATGTACGCTGCAGTAGGTACTGGGAGATGAAGAAGCTTGCACAGGATAGAGTAGCATGGAGAGCTGCATCAAACCAGTCCCAGGACTGAAGACCACAACAACAACAACGAAGAGGTTTCTTATTTGCATGTGGCCTTTGCTTGCGACACTTCCGTGTTGTTGTCAATGTTAAGTACCGTCATTGTTCATCTCGTAATAAAACTCATTAATATGATATATCTGAATGTTGTCTAGCGATCCGAAAAGGCAGGCTTCCTGGACCCCACATGTTGTACGTCAAGGCAGGAATCAACACATTAAATCCATAGTTAAGGGCAGGTGAGTCAGCGTGTGTATTACTGAGCCAGTGTGGTCTACTTTGGACAGAAGGTGTGTGATCACTGTCCACCTTCACTGAAATTGTCACTATTTTGTAGAAACAATAGTGGTGGCAGACTGCAGTTCATTGGTAGAATACTAGGGAAATGGATATCTGTCTACAAAGGAGACTGCTTACATAACACCTGTGCTACCCATCCTAGAACGTTGCTCAAGTATGTGGGAATTGCACCAAATAGAACTGACAGGGGAAGTTGGACGAATAAAAAGAAGGGCAGCACGATTGGTCATAGGTTTTTTTGACCCATAGGGGAGTGTCATGAAGATGATGAAAGTACTGAAATGGTAGACGCTTGAAGATAGACCCAGACTATACCGTGAAAACCTACGCATAAAGTTTTTGAACAAATTTTAGATGATGAATTTAGAAATATATTACAAGCCTCCCCACATCATTCCAAAAGGGATCGCGATGACAAGATTAGACTAATTACAGCGCAGAGACACTTCAGCAGTCATTCTTCCTGCACTCCATGTGTGAATGGAACGGGTAAAGCTCAGTTAGCTAGTACAGTGGAATATACCCTCCGTCTTCCAATTCACAGTGGTTTGCAGAGTATACTAGGTGTAGTAGTAAAGGAGGTGAACAAAAATATGGAAATACAAAAAACAGCTTCCACTCGTCTCAGGATCAATGAAGAAAGGTCCTGTATCTCAGATTCAGCCTATGTGATCGTTCCATTTTATATCCGTACAAATTATTACACACAATTACTTGTGCGAGCTTACAGATTTCAACTGTATCATGTTGTGGACTGGCAAAACAGCCGATCCACAGTGACGGGTAACCGAAAGGTACGCGCTTAAACTCACGCAGGCTGGCGTGAGTTCTGAAACAGGATACGTAATGAATGCTATAAAGAAAAGTACGTAGCTGCTGGAATACTTAACTTTAATCCACAATTGGTGAACATTGTTCTTGTTACTGTACATGGTTCATTAGATACATAGCAAAGGATAAATGGCGCCTTGCTAGGTCGTGGCAGTTGACTTAACTGAAGGCTATGCTAACTATCGTCTCGGCAATTGAGAGCGTAATTCTCAGTGAACCATGGCTAGCAACGTCGGCTGTACAACGGGGGCGAGTGCTAGTAAGTCTCTCTAGACCTGCCGTGTGGCGGCGCTCGGTCTGCAATCACTGATAGTGGCGACACGCGGGTCCGTCGTATACTAGCGGACCGCGGCCGATTTAAAAGGCTACCACCTAGCAAGTGTGGTGTCTGGCGATGACACCACATATCACACTGATATTATAGTCATAGGATGCTACGTTTGTTTATTTTGAGAAGAGCACAATTTTTCATTTCTGAAAATATAATTTTTTCTGTGTTCTGCCTTACGGCAGGTCTTGTCATGGGGAAGCCCCGTCAGAGAGGTCCACCGCATGAGCGCCTAGGGAAGTGATTTCAGTGGTGGTTTTCCGTTGCCTTCCAATGATGATGACGATAAAATGATAATGAGGACGACACAACACCCAGTCTCCAGCTGGAGAAAATCTCCGACCCAGCTAGGAATCGAACCCGGGCCTCATGACTTGACAGACCGCCGCGCTGACCACTCAGCTGTCGCGGCGGACTCAGAAAATATAAGCAGCTTGTTAATGTTTGCATCACTTCTAAATCTTTGCACACTTATAGTAGGCCTTTGCGGTAACAGGAGACATATATTCAGTGATCTCCTCACTCAATCGCCAACAGAGTTGCAGTCCAGCTCTTGACGTGACAAATCGCTTTGACGCGTGGAAAAACAACTCTTCTGCTCCTTCCTCCAGTTGAAGCGGCAGAATTACGATCCGCAGGACATCGGAAAAGGTATCTGTCTACAAGCACAGAGATGAGGACTGTCACATTATCTGTCACATACTTACCGTCGGTAAGATATTTCTTTTTCTTTTCTTTCAAATTGAGATTCCAAGGACCAAAAGACAAAATTTTCAGAAGAAATGGAAACAGAGCTGAAACCCTCTTCTATGCGGACGATACTTGCGTAGCCCTCACAGTATCGTAAATTAGTAATGTATGGCGTAGCCTGCGCCCCTACTGAATTCCGTTATGAAAGACATCAAAACTGTATACAGTTTCACAGAGTACGTAAAGAAGTAAGCTGCATTTATTAACTATTCTTTTAAAGTATTACGTGCATCTAAATATTATTCAGTGCTTCTATATATTTTATGATTCAGTCGCTGGTAGGGAACACAAGATTCGCGACCGAGCGCGGTGGCGCAGTGGTTAGCACACTGGACTCGCATTCGGGAGGACGACGGTTCAATCCCGTCTCCGGCCATCCTGATTTAGGTTTTCCGTGATTTCCCTAAATCGTTTCAGGCAAATGCCGGGATGGTTCCTTTGAAAGGGCACGGCCGATTTCCTTCCCCATCCTTCCCTAACCCGAGCTTGCGCTCCGTCTCTAATGACCTCGTTGTCGACGGGACGTTAAACACCACTAACCTAACCTCACCCAAGATTCGCGAAACACTGCTTTCTTTTATAGTTAGCTACAAAAAAGTAATTGCTGACACTGATGAATTACTGGGGTACCAACGTCACTTTGTATTAACTTACGTAAAAGAAGATGAGAAAAGACATAGACGACCACATAATGGTGGACGGTAGATGATACATACATGCGGGAACTATGCCGATATTCAGTCATGCATTTATTTCACCTAGCAAGAATTTGCGCCTTCTGGTCACCTCTTACATGTACCCAGGTATCCTTTTTGAGTTATATTACAATATGCGAATAGGGGTAAGATAGATACTGCCTACAGGAAAATTAAAGAGACCTTTTCAGAGAAGAGAACCACTTGTACGATTATCAAGAGCTCAGATGGAAACCCAGTTCTAAGCAAAGAAGGGAAAGCAGAAAGGTGGAAGGAGTATATAGAGGGTCCATACAAGGGCAATGTACTTGATGTCAATATTACGGAAATGGGAGGTATGATACTGCGTGAAGAGTTTGACAGAGCACTGAAAGACCTGAGCCGAAACAAGGCCCCGGGAGTAGACATCATTCCATTAGAACTACTGACGGCCTTGGGAGAGCCTGTCCTGACAAAACTCTACCATCTGGTGAGCAAGATGTATGAGACAGGCGAAATACCCACAGACTTCGAGAAGAATACAATAATTCCAATCCCAAAGAAAGCAGGCGTTGACAGATGTGAAAATTACCGAACTATCAGTTTAATAAGTCACGTCTGCAAAATACTAACACGAATTCTTTACAGACGAATGGAAAAACTGGTAGAAGCCGACCTCTGGGAAGATCAGTTTGGATTCCGTAGAAATATTGGAACACGTGAGGCAATACTGACCTTACGACTTATTTAAGGGCTGGCCAGTGTGGCCGTGCGGTTCTAGGCGCTTCAATCTGGAACCGCGTGACCGCTACGGTCGCAGGTTCGAATCCTGCCTCGGGCATGGATATGTGTGATGTCCTTACGCTAGTTAGGTTTAAGTAGTTCTAAGTTCTATGGGACTGATGACCACAGAAGTTAAGTCCCATAGTGCTCAGAGCCATTTGAACCATTTGAAAGATTAAGGAAAGGCCAACCTAGGTTTCTAGCATTTGTGGACTTAGAGAAGGCTTTTGACAATGTTGACTGGAATACTCTCTTTCAAATTCTGAAGGTGGCAGGGGTAAAATACAGGGAGCGAAAGGCTATTTACAATTTGTACAGAAACCAGATGGCAGTTATAAGAGTCGAGGGGCATCAAAGGGAAGCAGTGGTTGGGAAGGGAGTGAGACAGGGTTGTAGACTCTCCCAGATATTATTCAGTCTGTATATTGATCAAGCGGTAAAGGAGACAAAAGAAAAATTCGGAGTAGGTCTTAAAATCCATGGAGAAGAAATAAAAACTTTGAGATTCGCCGATGACATTGTAATTCTGTCAGAGACAGCAAAGGACTTGGAAGAGCAGTTGAACGGAATGGAAAGTGTCGTGAATTAGCAGAATTAAGTCGGGTGATGCTGAGGGAATTAGATTAGGAAATGAGACACTTACCGTAGTAAAGGAGTTTTGCTATTTGGGGAGCAAAATAACTAATAATGTTCGAAGTAGAGAAGATATAAAATGTAGACTGGCAATGGCAAGGAAAGCGTTTCTGAAGAAGATAAATTTGTTAACATCGAGTATAGATTTAAGTGTCAGGAAGTCGTTTTTGAAAGTATTTGTATGGAGTGTAGCCATGTATGGAAGTGAAACATGGACGATAAATAGTTTGGACAAGAAGAGAATAGAAGTTTTTAAAATGTGGTGCTACAGAAGAATGCTGAAGATTAGATGGGTAGATCACATAACTAGTGAGGAGGCATTGAACAGAATTGGGGAGAAGAGGAGATTGTGACACAACTTGACAAGAAGAAGGGACCCGTTGGTAGGACATGTTCTGAGGCATCAAGGGATCACAAATTTAGCATTGGAGGGCAGCGTGGAGGGTAAAAATCGTAGAGGGAGACCAAGAGATGAATACACCAAGCAGATTCAGAAGGATGTAGGTTGCAGTAGGTACTGGGAGATGAAGAAGCTTGCACAGGATAGAGTAGCATGGAGAGCTGCATCAAACCAGTCTCTGGACTGGAGACCACAACAACAACAACATGCGAATAACATTTTTGTAGTGTATAATAATAGTAATAATAACAGGTATGATAAAGAATACATTGTATTTCAAAAGTCTTAGTCTAATTAACCTCATGTTAAGTGTCTGCCCCGCTAGCTGATGTGGTCAGCGTGACGGATTGCCGTCCTACGGGCCCGGGTTCGATTCCCGGCTGGGTAGGAGATTTTCTCTGCTCTGGGACTGGGTGTTGTGTTGTCTTTATCATCATTTCATCCCCATCCGATGCGCAGGTCGCCCAGTGTGGCGTCGACTGTAATTAAGACCTGCACTAAGGCGGCCGGACCTGCCCCGTAAGGGGCCTCCCGGCCAATGACGCCAAACGCTCATTTCCATTTACCTCATCTGAAGTAATTTCCACGTTACGTTCTTCTCACTTGTCAATAAGACATTTAACAGGAAAGTGTAGCAGCAGTACAGAAGGAATCAGATCTGGAGAAGAAGTTAAGATGTCCAGAGAACAGCGAGAAACAATAAGGTAGGATTAGTAGATGTGGTCATCCACATGAGTGCTAAAAGTTTACACGATAAATCAGTCAAATCTAATGGCCGTAAATTTAACTATATACCTAGGAATTACAATTACGAACAACTTAAATTGGAAGGAACGCACATAAACTGTTATGGGGAAGCCCAACCAAAGATTGCCTTTTATTTGCAGGACACTTAGAAAATGTAACAAGTGTACTAAGGACATTCCCTGCACTACGCTTGTCTGCCCTCATTTAGAATACAGCTGATCGGTGTAGGATCCATACCAGATAGGATTTGACGGAGTACATCGAAAAAGTTCAAAGAAGGGCAGCATGTTTTGTATTATCGTGAAAGAGGGGAGAGAGTGTCACTGAAATGGTACAGGATTTGGGGTGGACATAATTAAAACAAAGGCGTTTTTCGTTGCGTCGGAATCTTCTCAGGAAATTCCAATCACCAACTTTCTCCTCCGAATGAGAAAATATTTTGTTGACACCGACCTACATAGGGAGAAATGATCACCATGATAAAATAAGGGAAATCAAAGGTCGTACGGAAAGATATAAGTGTTCGATCTCTCCGCGCGCTATACGAGATTGGAATAATAGAGAATTGTGAAGGTGGTTTGATGAACCCTCTGCCAGGCACTTAATGTGATTTGCAGAGTATCCATGTAGATGTAGATGCAGATCGATGAAAGAAAACATAGACAGATGGGAATGAGTGAAACATGGATAGTCTTAACAATACGAGAGAAATACTGGTTCGCTGTTGCACGGGATGATAACAATTGGGCTTTTCCGACAGGGAAGCTGCGTCAGTGATAACACGTAAATCTTTAGTATCTTCTTAAATGTGTAGTGGTTTTGTACATGTCTGATACGGACGCAGCAGCGTTGGGGCCGTGGAGTGGAAGGACTGGGACTTTGTGGGTGTAATGTTAAGTTAATCATCAACATGAATTTACTATTAATAACAGAACTAGTTCCTCAACGTTCTTAGCTACATGAAATTTGCCAGCTAATTAGATAAATAAAACAACAATAAAAACCAACATGCTCAAAAGTAAAAATCCAGACAACTAATAAGAGAGGTTACAAACATGGGCATGCAATCAATGTTATATTTCTTCAAAAGATATGTAACTTGGCATATCACGATAATGTAATTAAAAATGCACAAACAAATGGAAATAATGTACCATAGTTCTAACTTGTAACAGAGAATATGGTCCACAAGTACTACGGAACGAAATATACATAAACATTTGACATCCAACTACTGCCGAATAAAATCATCAGTTAAGTCAGTGTAACGTTGGAGAAACAAGGGGTTACAAAGCAGCAAAACCGGCGGGAAGACAAGACCTGCTTGGAGTATGCACTGTCTGGTCATATTTATGTGACCATATTTGAAAATCCTGAATGATCATTTATTACCAAAGCTACAGCGCTCGCCGGTCAAGACAGGATATGGATAGACTGCGTCAGCGCGAACCGCTGCGAAATTTAAAACCTGTACGAACATTCAGAAGGTCATAGAAGGTCGCAACCGCGTACTTTCAGGATTAGGCCCAAAATTGTTATGGCTGACACATTGCAAGTGTACTTTTTTCTCCTTAAAATACGAGGTCGAGTTGATGATATTTCCTTGTAAGAGAAACAAATGCCTAGTATGGAAAATAATGTATTGAAACGAAGGAACGATTAGACACATACAGTAGATGATCAAAAATATCGGGTCACTTACTACTAAACATTAATATGTGTTGTGTCCACCTTTTGCTTTTCAGTTATGCGTCTGAATTTTTGCGGAGAAATGGAAGCCCGTTCTTCTTCAAGTGTCGAATTCAGAGAAAGCGAAGTCGACGTTCTAACTCATCCCAAAAGTATTCCAATGGGTTAAGGTCGGGACTCTGAACAGGCCAGCCCATTTCAGGATTGTTATTGTTCACAAACTATTGGCTCACATTTGCTGCCTTATGAGAGGGTGCACCGTCATGTTGGTACAATAATTGTATCCTTACTGTTTATGTACTGTATGTAGTACACAATGCTCTATGATGTGCTAACACCCTTCCGTGTTTATCGTTTTCTGAAGTGCAATACAGGGCCCATAAGCTAACCATGGGTAACATCCCACCAACAAAATATCACCTCCACTGTTTTTTACTGTTGGCACTACACATGATGGCAGGTCACGTTCTCTCCAGTGATTCAGCAAATCCAAATCCTTCCGTTGGATAGCCACAGAGGATAGTGTTATTCTTCACTCGTTCCCATTCATCCACTGTCCAGGGGCGTAGCCCTTTGCACCACCTCAAGTGTCGCTAAGCAGTGACTACAAAAATGTATCCTTTCTGAGGAGCTACTCGATCATTGTAGCCCATCCCTTTCAACTTCCTACGCAGAGTCATTGTCCTAGCTGGACTAATATCCACATTCGACACATCTATTCGTACGAAGAGAATAGGTGGTAACTGAATGGAATTGAGAATTGTGTTAAACCAATCTCGACGTTAATACCGATTGCGACCAATAACCTACGTTACTAATAATTAAGAATGAATGAGGACGAAACTCTCAGGCGAGCTATAAAATAATGACAATGATCTCTTCCATTAAAGTCTTCCCATAGTACTAGTGTATTTTGATTACAGGTACCTTTATCATAGTAAGTCGGTAGTAGTAGCGTAGTCGGGTCGTCACTCCATTTTTGACGTCAAATTTGTATGCAGATTAATGAAACTGATCAATTAATCACCCCGACCACGCCCACCCCCGCCCCCGACCACACCCAATTACACCCACAGATGACTTCATCTGTTTTTCTCAGCCTGCACGTAGACCTCAGCCCCCTTCCCCCCCTCCCCTCTCCAGCCAACCTCTCCACCAACCTACCATATCAGCGGAAATTTCGAATCTTGGGGGGAATTTTTTTGTCCCAGAGCTATACTGACGTCCCCCTCCCCCCCAACCACCACCCACCAGGCAACTGGCGGGACATTACAATTGGCGGTGCCCTTTCCGGGACTCGAACACTGGTCCTCCTGTAAGCAAAGCCCAAATGCACCCCCCTAACACAATTATACCGCCAGAGGCGCTTGAAATTGGTAGTAGCCAATGGGAACGCAGCATCCGATCACAACGGGGATTTAAGTCAGGCCCAGCAGCCCCGCGGCCTCTGTTGCAGTCAGTCACTCAGAATGAAGCGCCAGTCGAGATCGTCCAGCGCCGTCCAGCCACAGCAGCAACAGAATACGAAGAAGTCGCGGAAGACTAAGCACCCACTGCTTAATGTCTGTGTTTACTGCCATGTGAGGATCTGTGTGCTTCTATCATCGCTTGTAACGGTTTTTCTTCTTTGCTCATCAGCGGATGCGACGTCCCACAGCCTGTTGGGGTCTGCAGCCGCGACGTGTCCCAGCCCGTCGGGACCTGCAGCAGCAGCGATCCTGTCGCACATCAGGTTGATGGATCAGGACAATCAGCTGTTATGTTTCGATTGAAGACACCCAGCCAGCCCCTGAACTGCTGAAGTGCACCTGGGGTCATAATCAGCATGACGCAGGTCGATACTGGCCTCCATCATACGCGCCATCGAGAATATTCCAGTGATACTGCATGGACAGAGTGAGGATGTAGTGGATGAGAAATTACCAATTAAGCCCTGTGTAACAGTACTCTTCTCTTCAGTGTATAATTTAACCGCTAGTGGTTCGAAACGTTTACATATTGGTAAAGAAGCAACCACAGACAGAGAGTGGCGTATCGTGATAGAGATCGAGAATGCATTTAAAAGTATTAAAGTGCGGTTTATGGAGGTGGAATGGGATGAAATCTGTTGTGCAAAAGCGTATATCGAGCAGCAGTTGACCACCGAGTATCACCCGAGACATCCTCCTCTGCACATTTACTGTGCAGCTCTACCTCTATTCATTACAACAGTGTACAATGACTCTGCACTCCGTGTGAAATCAGATGACACATCCGTTTTTCTACAGTACTCCACCTAGAATTCTACCGGTGCCCTGCTATCCATAAGCTCACGAAGAAGAAGATGTGTAAAAATAGTGTTGTGTCTGCTTATGAAAATGTAAAATAGCTTTTAAGTTGGATTAATGAAAATAAATGAATTTTTTACGTAACATTCTATGTTTTTCTTTCTTTCTACCTAGCCCCTACTTAGATAGTACGTACATCTGTCCAGATTCTTTGGCTGTGGTTTTGTTCAGGCACTGGCGATATAATTTCAGTCATGTTTGGTACATGTCTTTGGAAGCGGACACAATCACGTGCCGCCTGTTCCCAAAAACCTATACGTGCAGCCAGATAGGAGAAATCCCATGCAATCATTACATATATTTTGTTTTCCTCTATCTTAAACGTCACCTCCCTCATGCTTGAAACTAGTATCTTGTGCATCTTGCACAACCTTTAATTACAAATACATATGGTACCGAATAACAGTTTTTTATTCAGACATAAATATTCACAGCAATAATACAGGTTCACATCCACAAACCTTGTTGTTTTTACAACACACGAAGTATTACTCCTTTTAAATCCACAGTTCTTGTAACAGTTTGAAATTTGGTTATTTACAGTTCATAGTTTTAAAAATAATAGTACTGATTAATTTCTTTGTACTTTATATTGCAGTACTGTTTACAACTATTGCAGAAGTATAGTTTCTCTTACACTAATACTATTACTAGAAATTCCACCCAAACTGGAGACTTAATTTGTACTTTGAACTGGGTGGCTCTAACATTTTCCGCCGGCCGGAGTGGCCGAGCAGTTCTAGGCGTTACAGTCTGGAGCCGCGCGACCGCTACGGTCGCAGGTTCGAATTCTGCCTCGGGGATGGATGTGTGTGGCGTCCTTAGGTTAGTTAGGTTTAAGTAGTTCTAAGTTCTAGGGGACTCATGACATCAGAAGTTAAGTCCCATAGTGGTCAGAGCCATTTGAACCATTTTTTAAAACATTTTCCACTCAAGCAGCTGAAGTAATTTAATAATACAATGAAACGGATGGCCCTAAATTGTTCATCCCAAACAGCTGCACTAAAATGAACGGCGTGGAACTCACACTTAAAACTAGAATGACTTGGATACCTAGCGATAGGTGAAACTTGAAACGTCCCCTTAGAAAAATTATTAAATTACTGTGCTGACAAATCTCTTACATTATTTGATTTTCAAACAGCTGAGCAAAACTGAACGTACTCAGACATTTCGCTCTTTACCTATTCTGATCAACACTAAACTGACACACAATATTTTTTAGCGCAACGCAATCTGACTTTCAATAATCCCTACAAGAGAATGGCCCTGACTAAATTAACCTATACGTTTCACAAATCACTTACGTCACAAAAATCTTCGTTACTCAAACTACTTCAATACAGCGAGCGCCAATAAATGCTAGCTAAATAAATGTTTCAAACTACTGAAGGCACTAACTACTGATAGACATAGTTAGCAAATGAAAGATTTTGACAGAGAACAAACAATGTACACTCCTGGAAATTGAAATAAGAACACCGTGAATTCATTGTCCCAGGAAGGGGAAACTTTATTGACACATTCCTGGGGTCAGATACATTACATGATCACACTGACAGAACCACAGGCACATAGACACAGGCAACAGAGCATGCACAATGTCGGCACTAGTACAGTGTATATCCACCTTTCGCAGCAATGCAGGCTGCTATTCTCCCATGGAGACGATCGTAGAGATGCTGGATGTAGTCCTGTGGAACGGCTTGCCATGCCATTTCCACCTGGCGCCTCAGTTGGACCAGCGTTCGTGCTGGACGTGCAGACCGCGTCAGACGACGCTTCATCCAGTCCCAAACATGCTCAATGGGGGACAGATCCGGAGATCTTGCTGGCCAGGGTAGTTGACTTACACCTTCTAGAGCACGTTGGGTGGCACGGGATACATACGGACGTGCATTGTCCTGTTGGAACAGCAAGTTCCCTTGCCGGTCTAGGAATGGTAGAACGATGGGTTCGATGACGGTTTGGATGTACCGTGCACTATTCAGTGTCCCCTCGACGATCACCAGTGGTGTACGGCCAGTGTAGGAGATCGCTCCCCACACCATGATGCCGGGTGTTGGCCCTGTGTGCCTCGGTCGTATGCAGTCCTGATTGTGGCGCTCACCTGCACGGCGCCAAACACGCATACGACCATCATTGGCACCAAGGCAGAAGCGACTCTCATCGCTGAAGACGACACGTCTCCATTCGTCCCTCCATTCACGCCTGTCGCGACACCACTGGAGGCGGGCTGCACGATGTTGGGGCGTGAGCGGAAGACGGCCTAACGGTGTGCGGGACCATAGCCCAGCTTCATGGAGACGGTTGCGAATGGTCCTCGCCGATACCCCAGGAGCAACAGTGTCCCTAATTTGCTGGGAAGTGGCGGTGCGGTCCCCTACGGCACTGCGTAGGATCCTACGGTCTTGGCGTGCATCCGTGCGTCGCTGCGGTCCGGTCCCAGGTCGACGGGCACGTGCACCTTCCGCCGACCACTGGCGACAACATCGATGTACTGTGGAGACCTCACGCCCCACGTGTTGAGCAATTCGGCGGTACGTCCACCCGGCCTCCCGCATGCCCACTATACGCCCTCGCTCAAAGTCCGTCAACTGCACATACGGTTCACGTCCACGCTGTCGCGGCATGCTACCAGTGTTAAAGACTGCGATGGAGCTCCGTATGCCACGGCAAACTGGCTGACACTGACGGCGGCGGTGCACAAATGCTGCGCAGCTAGCGCCATTCGACGGCCAACACCGCGGTTCCTGGTGTGTCCGCTGTGCCGTGCGTGTGATCATTGCTTGTACAGCCCTCTCGCAGTGTCCGGAGCAAGTATGGTGGGTCTGACACACCGGTATCAGTGTGTTCTTTTTTCCATTTCCAGGAGTGTATTTACCTTAATAGTGTTCAAAAGTCATAATACATATAGCAGTTCATGACATCCATTCTTACAAATGTACTGTTTCTGATGGACACACGTCCAGATCATCCGCTCTCAAAAATCCGCCATCTCACTTCCCCACATCCACCACTGCTGGCGGCTCACTTCCAACTGCGCAACGCTACGCGCTGTTAACAGCCAACTGCCCAACACTGCAATAGCAAATTCCAACAATGCCACCCAGCCACAGACTGCACACAGCACAGCCAGTGATTTTCATACAGAGCTCTAGGTGACGGTGGCGTTACCAATATAAGAACCTAAACAGCCTACTTACACATTTACACACAGACATACAGATTTACACAGACATCCACACTCAAAAGCACTCACAAGCATGCACACGAACACACATAAGCAGTCACACATGCAGCCGTGCCATACATCACACACACAATATGTCAACTATGATAAAAGAGTCATACTGTCAGGTACAAGCTCTCACTCAGCCAGTCACTCACTCACTCACTCACCCTCTCTCATTCACACAGTCGGAATCCCCCACCCCCCTCTCGTGCTTCAGTTACATAGTGTGAGTGCAGGAGGGTTTCGATCCCTTCATCAGAAATGGGTCTTTTATCGTCATTAGGTGGCAATCCGACTTAAGATTGCAGCACTGTGTACACCTTGTGACCTCGCTATCGAATACCACATTTGTGCTCATAAATTAAGGATAATTGCAGAATGTGGTGCCACACAACGTGGCACTACACAAAACTGGCGCTAATGGCATAGGCACATAGGGAACACACACGACACAGATCTGTACGTCCACGGTATTGGTGATAAGTTGAGAAAACCGTCCCGAAACACATGTGCTACAAAACGCCACTGTTTCCTGCGCATGTACCCCGACCTCAATATGGGATATGATCACCATGCACACGTACACAGGCCGCACAACGGGTTGCCATATTCTGTATCAGGTAGTCGAGCAGCTGCTGGGGTATAGCCTCCCATTCTTGCACCAGTGCCTGTCGGAGCTCCTGAAGTGTCGTAGGGCTTTGAAGACGTGCAGCAATACATCGACAGAGAGCATCCCAGACGTGCTCGACGGGGTTTATGTCTGAAGAACAGGCAGGCCACTGCATTCGCCTGATACCTTCTGTTTCAAGGTACTCCTCCACGATGGCAGCTCGGTGTGGCCGTGTGTTATCATCCATCAGGAGGAAGGTGGGACCCACTATGACACTGAAAAGGCGGACATACTGGTGCAATATGACGTCCCGATACACCTGACCTGTTACAGTTCCTCTGTCAAAGACATGTAGAGGTGTACGTGCACCAATCATAATCCCACCCAATACCATCAAACCACGACTTCCATACAGGTCAATTTCAAGGACATTAAGGGGTTGGTATTTGGTTCCTGGTTCACGCCAGATGAAAAGCCGGCGAGAATGTAATGCTCATTATCACCTTCAGAGAAGAGCAGCATGTTTACACGAGATCACGCTCACCTGCGTATTTCGAAAAATGGAATGGTCTAACTATAGTATGCTTGTTCTGCTCATCTGCCTTGCTTTTCTGCTCCTTCTTCAGGCCATAAACGTGAACTGATACTCCGGGATTTTGTGCCTCAAATTTTGGTATGTCCTGAATCTTTATGGGGAACTAGATACTGTCAAAGCTATAACATCCACGAATGTTAAGACCTATTCCGTATCGAAATGTGCGCTCTATATGCTGTTTAATTTTTCTTTCACTAGGCAGGATTGACCATGCTAAACAAGCGTTATTTTTTTCATTTTCAACTTTATTGCAAGCCCGCTGCTTCTTAATATCCTCAGGGAGTTTGATATAACTCGACCCTCCATTTAACAAATCATAGGCATGAATAAGGATGTCGAGGTGCGGTGTTTGGCTGAGTGCTTTAGCTGACCCTCTTACTTCCATCTCGCAAAACTGGGCCACTGTAGCACCGAAGGAGGGTTCACTATACCACTCGGTGATAGATGTACTCCGAGATATAATGCCATTATAACCCCAGATGTAGTGTAAGGTTTTCTCCTCAGCAGCATCCTGCTGTTTGGGCAGGTGGGTCGACTCGCAGCAGAGCACAGCATTACATTTAATGGCAATACATCTCGGATTGTCTAGGGCTTTTAGGAGCTCTGCCTCTAGCACAAGGAGGCACATTTCTATAAACCTGCCTGGGTCACGATACCCTGCAGCCGGATTCTCAATGCTAGTAAATGAGATACGCCACTCAAAGGCCCTAGCAACCGCCGAGTATTCTAGAGGGGTCATGGCGCCACTAACCTGATGTCCTTTGCTATCAGGATGGGATAGAACACAACCGCTAGCCACAGGTTCGTTATCATTAATACTACAGCTAGGTGATGACTGCAACCAGTCGGCAGATGAGGGCGCTGGGGATGAGCCGCCTTCGGGAGCAATGGGTATGTGCCGAGGCACACAAACCTTTTGTTGTTGGCGAGAGCGAGCATCAGGAGCTTGAGTAGTAGGAGGCGGTGGCAGTGACCTCCTGTGGAAGCACCCAGGCTGCGGCGAGGGCGCTGCTTGACGCTCCTGCGTATCTGAGCCTTCACCATTACCAGCCTGGGAGGTGGGAGATCGTTGCTCTGACTGAACCACCCACGGACGGCAGATGGTATGCGTTGCTTCGGGGGTGGGACTGAAGCAGCCGCAGCCGCCTCCCATGCAGCAAAGAGCGGGGCTATGCATGGCGGTGCACGCTGATTGGGTGTGTGTTTGACACCCTCCCCCACAACTACTACTGTAAGTGCACGTGCCACAGAAAGCTCTTGTTGTGGTGGTGTTGGTGTCACCTCTGTAACATACGACTAACGGGAAAAAATGAAGCACAATGCTCATGCATTTTTTTCAAAATATATGCTGTAAACAAACCTGGGGACCCTCCCCAATAACGCTATGGGGGAAGATGCTAACCTTGGAAAACAACTCTGTTGCTGGTGGTAATGACCAACAAAGCGTGCGTTGAGAGTGGCATTGTACAATTGTACACCGATTTCCAGCTGCTGGCTGCCACCCCCCTGACGGAGGCACATATGTGGTCATCGCGGTTGGGTCATAAGGCCACCTGAGAGTTAAGAGCTCGCCCGGCTTTGCACCTTTCGTGTCAGAAGACCCGCAGCTGGTCAGGGGCGGGTGGCAGTGTCCCGCGAAGCGGCCGGGTCGGCAACGAGCCGCTACCTGATGCGAGGGGATGACGGCTGCGAGGAGCCAGCCATGCCAGTATTATACTCGAGACCTGCAGAGCTACATGGTGCGTCTTCATGATTTTGCGATCACAATATACGAAGTGATGAAGAGATCAGAAGTTAAACAAGGATATCCTTGTCCTACTAAATGCTGAGTATGTCATTCTCATAGCACAATTCTCCAATTTCCCGTCTTCTGAATTATATTTTTTCCCGATTTCTACCACCTATCCCCTTTTTATCAACAATTTCCATCAATAATTTCCGTTACTATTATGTCTGCTGAACTGACAATCGATTTGTACAGCGAAAATTTGGGATTCCCGCCAAAATTCGAAATTCCCGCCAAAATTCGAAATTCCCGCCAAAATTCAAAATTTCCACCAATAGAGTAGGCTGGGTGACTGGGAGGGCGGGGAGAGAGGCTAGGGCCCACGTGCAGGCTGAGAAACACGTGTCATCATCCAGGGTGGGGGTGGGAGTGGGAGTGGCTGGGGACGGCGGTTGGCGTGGTCAGTGGGTGATTAATTGATCAATTTAATTAATTTGCATATCAATTTAATATCAAAAGTGGAGTGACGACCCCACTACCCTACTACTGTTGGTAACTATTCTCGTCCGCTCGAATTGCTGAGAGAGTACAAATGTTTCTTTCAGTTTATGCAATGGTTTTTTTAGGCGATCTTCTGTTTTGTCTTCAGATGTCGAATATTCATGGTTCACACGAAATAACTTGGAGTGCTGCCATACAGTGTTGCAGACTAGTTGTTGTGGTAGCTCACTGTCAGCAATAGGCTGTAGTAAGTCCTGGTACTAGTGTCACATTTATAATAGGAATCCTCGCAAAACGTGTACATTTTCTTCCTTCGCGACGTAATCATATTATTGTGAACTCCGTATCTGACGAGTCTTTGCTCATTGTGAATCTGGCACTGACATCTGCTGCCATATGTCCTTCCAGGTGTTTTATCTACAAGAAAGAATATCTTTGACTCCACATAAGTAATATTCTGTTTAGAGTTAATTCGTGATTTTGTATTTCACACATTTGTATGCTGTATTAGAAAAATGATGCAGGTATCACAGACCACCAAAAGATGAGGCGAATTACCTAAAATCCATATATGAGTGTATTAGAATGACAGTCATAAATCCAGTGTGTAGATGCAATTCTGTCCTATTTGACCCAATCTCGTTTTCAAGCAGGCTGTACGTTACACTGCACGAGCACTTCGTACAAAAGGTATATACTCACTGATTGTGAGTTTCAAGTATGATATACGAACTGTTCAAATGTACAAATGTGTGAAATCTGGGACTTAACTACTAAGGTCATCAGTCCATGACCTTACACACTACTTAACCTAAATTCTGCTAATGACAAATACACACACCCATGCCCGAGGGAGGACTCGAACCTCCGCCGGGACCAGCGTACATTCCATGACTGCAGCCCCTAGACCGCTCGGCTAATCCCGCGCGGCATATACGAACTTCTAGTAGCAACTGAAATCAAAGCTTAATAAAGATACTTCCAGAGAAACATAGTCCCCAATCTAGCTATCCTAATAATGTACAATTCTTATATACACTGAAAATCATTTGGCGAGGGACCAAATTGGGTTTAACCCTGTATTTTTTATTTTACATTTTATTTTTTGTTTTTTGTACTTGCTATGCAAGTTTCTCTGTTTTCGTGAGGGACGTCATTTCACCAAACGTCGTATATCAAAGAGTGTAAAATCCTCTGTTGTCTTCTGTTGCCACTTTCTTCTACAAATCCGTGCTTTTATGAAAACAAACGTCGATATCTTTCTTAACTGTTTACCACACGTTTCGTCAGTTTAGCTCTATTTTCAGTTGAGAGTCGCAGAATTCAGATACCACTGCTAAGTTTTGCAATCGATATAGCCCTACCGGCCGGGGTGGCCGAGCGGTTCTATGCGCAACAGTCTGGAACCACGCGACCGCTACGGTCGCAGGTTCGAATCCTGCCTCGGGAATGGATGTGTGTGATGTCCTTAGGTTAGTTAGGTTTAAGTAGTTCTAAGTTCTAGGGGACTGACGACCTCAGAAGTTAAGTCCCATAGTGCTCGGAGCCATTTGAACCTTTTGATATAGCCCTTGTGGCTGGATCGAAGTAAACTTACACCTATTTAACCCTTCCATAGCCAGTGAGATATCTGTGTCCAACGATAGGTTCCCAGAGATTCAGTGGGAATTTTCTGCATGTTATTACCATCCACCATGCCCCAAATTGCTCTGTACAAGAACTGTTTCACACTGTACCACAAATAGGAAGACTGATTTCATTATCGCCGGCCGGAGTGGCCGAGCGGTTCTAGGCGCTTCAACCTGGAACAGCGCGACCGCTACAGTCGCAGGTTCGAATCCCGCCTCGGGCATGGATGTGTCTCATGTCCTAAGGTTAGTTAGGTTTAAGTTGTTCTAAGTTCTAGGGGACTGATGACCTCAGCAGTTAAGTCCCATAGTGCTCAGAGCCATTTGAACCATTTCATTATCAGATGAGACTCCCGAATTTGCATCTGTTGATAAACAGCTTGTGATTTTGAATCAACTACGCAAAACTCAAATATTTGTAATCATTAATAGGACGTAATGGCTTTTACGAAAATACGAGTATGTATAACTCGTGATAATACAGATGATCATTCATTTCATTACTGCAGGAACATATAGGTCTCACGTCATAATACCAATGAGACAGAATTGTCCCACCTCTCCTAGCGTTGGAAAACGAAGATGCGGAAATATTTTTTCGTATTGACACTTCTGACGACAGCATTAACTAAAACCACCCACAATAAATTTTATCATTACGAAAAAAAAATGGTGGTGATGTGACGAAAGGGATGGACTGCATACGTAACATGGAAAATGGCTTAATGATAAAGCATGCAAAGTTGGAACTGATAAGGAACAGAAAAAATTGAATAACGGCTTCCTTAACGTCAGAATAGGGAGCGCCGCAGTAGTGGAGGAAGCGAAAGAATACCACAGTCTAGGGGTCGAGACTAAAACAGCGTGGACAAAGCAAAGCAGGTATTGGAAGTACTGTAGACTTTCATGGGTGAAGAATATTTTCTGAAATAAAAGAGTTCTATACATATGAGATACGAGGGAAATTCAAAAAGTTACACATTATTCTTCTTCTTTTGCCACAGCCTGCGTCCCGCTTTGTGTGCAGGGTCGGCAGGGTTAAGTACGGATTTGGCAAGGTTAATTTTTGAGGGGTGGCCAGATGTCCTTCCTGCCGCCACCCCATACCCCCCGGGATAGAATTAGTATACCCCAGCTGCCTGCATCTAGTGTAAATCATGAAATAGTGCGAACGTGTTTCAAATGTCTGTGAGTCAAGTAAATGAGGCGGAACGTGAGCACCAGCCCAGTATTCACCCAGAAGGATGTGGAAAGCCGCCTAAAAACCACATCCACGCTGGATGGCACACCAACCCTCGTCGTTAATCCGCCAGGCAGATTCGATCCGGATCCGGCTTGCCTACCCGAGTCCAGGAAGCAGCGCATTACCGATCTCGACTAACCTGGCGGGTACAAAGTTACACATTGTTATGGCAGGTTAAATAACTTTTATTGAGTGCTGCACTACACGTCAGAGTGACACAGATACATGACGCTACCTTTCCACAAAATCGGGACATTCCACCAATCGTTCAATTCCTCGACAGCAGAAATCCGCTTCTTGGTCATGAGGCCATTCTAGAACCGCTGCGTGTCAGTCCTCGTCGTTGGAAAATATGGGACTGCTGAGAATCAGTTCCTCGACTGCCTGAATCATCTCTTCTGTGGTCGATATCGATGGACTTCCTTCCCCACCAGCATCACACATGCCTGTGCAGTCTTGGTCAAATCGTTGCACCATTTCACTACGGTTGGATGGGACACTACATTTGGTCCATAAACCACCATAATTTTACGGTGAATCTGTGTGCAATTTAGACATTTTACCCACAAGAATCGTACTGTCGCGCCTACCGCGTCAGCTTTGTGTCAAGTTTCCAGCTGCCGCCTCATTTCAGTGAAACACTGTGATATATCTGTTAACCGCACCACAGCAGAACTCCATATGAAAAAAAAAAAAAAAAAACTTTCTTCTGGCCGAACTGTATCACAGCATTCTAAAACGCAAGTCGTCGGATGTCCACAGAAAAAGAGATGAAAGCATCTGAAGTGTGCTGCTATCGAAGAATGTTAAAAATGAAATGACAGGTGAAGTACAAAATGAAGTAGTACTAACAGGAATATATGAGGAAAGAAGTCTAAGGAAGACTCTTACTAGAAAGGAGGACTGTTAAGTGGGTCATCTACAACGGTGTTCGGGAATAGCGAGCTGTTAAGGTCCAGTGCAGGGAAAAAGAGTAGAGCCAAACAAAGACTACAACAAAGCAGTTTATAGTACAGCGAGTGTATAAGTTTCGTTTAGATTAAAAGATTAGCTAAGGATGGGAAAAACAGTCAAATGACGGACGATAACCAAAAACAGAAAGTGTCTGATGTCCTGAGTAACAGCTTCGTTCTTTAGCAAGGGAAATTTGTGCTTTCCGACCACTGAGACACGAAGTTTTTGTTCTTTTACCTGTCAGGCATCACCAGGATATTGTCACTGATTCAGTAGGCCTGTATAATATCGCGCGTGGAGGTCAAATACTGGAGGCCATGAATGTGTGTGCGATGTGGGCTACAGTAATAATGCATACCTGTTGCAAATGGCAAGCAACTGAAACTGTCGTCCAAAATATACCAGGTAGTGGAGAAAGAAATAGGTGTTAAGTGATTTGTGTAGTTGTAAATTTTATTATCGTAGGCATAGGATGCAGACTGCTATCACGCAAACGATGTTCTGCGACTTGAGAAAATACAGTAGTAGTATCGCTCTAGGGTGTAAAAGCCATCCTCTACAAGTTGAACAACAGAGCGCCACGATGCGAGGTCAACGAACTTTTCTGGTCACTAGGGGTTAATTCCAGCAGCATTCCATCGGCAGCCGGCCACTGAAGGAGGGCAGATTTGAATCAAGACGTATGGGTATCAAGTTCGGAGATCAGTACAGTCGTAGCTTGGAGCGACGTGATCTCTGCTCTGCAAGCTACTAACACAGCTGTGCAAAAAAAAAAAAAAAAAAAAAAAAAAACAAAAAAAAAAAAAAAGGGTGACGTTAGATTTATTTCGTTCTTTACGTGGGCAGAACAAGACACCAAGACACGATCTTTCATTGATTTATATTCAGTTAGATTTTACATTTAATAACTTCTAATTTATCGCCGGCCAGTGTGGCTGAGCGGTTCTAGGCGCTTCAGTCCCGAACCGCGCGACTGCTACGGTCGCAGGTTCGAATCCTGTCCCGGGCATGGATGTGTGTGATGTATTTAGGTTAGTTAGGTTTAATAGTTCTAAGTTCTAGGGGACTGATGACCTCAGATGTTATGTCTCATAGTGCTCAGAGCCATTTAAACCATTCTAATTTATCGAGCATTGCTTGTGTACTGAACAGTCCCATGTCCCTGGAGAAGAGCGTATTCCATCAGCACAGATTCAAGGAAAGTCATGTGTGTGAAATACAGTTTGCTTTATTCTTATGTATAAGATCGTAGCAACGGCAGAAGACTGTATAGGCTTTCCTGGAGACGTGCAGAGGATCAATGATCGGTGTGATAATTGGCAATAAAGTAAACAAATGCAACTTGTTGCGCATAAATAGGCGAAGTACTATACTAGCGTTCGATCACTCTGTTGGTGACATTACACTGGAAATAGTAACTATCGTAAAACAACTAGGAATAACCATAGGGAGAGACCTAAAGTGAAATCAACACATAAAACAAATTGTTGGGAAAGCAGATTCCAGGTGCAAGTGGAAGAATCTCCAGGACAAGTAACTCACCCACGAAAGGAGTGGCTTTCAACGGGTTTCTTAGACCAGTTCTTGAGTACTGCTAGTCAGTTTAGTACCCTTACCATGTTGGATTAACACAAGAGGTAGAGAAAATCCATCAAAGCACTGCGCATTTCGTCAAGGGATGATTTAGCCAATGCGAGAGCGTTACGGAGATGCTCAACATACTCCAATGGCGGCCCCTACAAGCGAGTCGTTCTGCATCGCAGAAAGGTTTAATATTGAAATTCCGAGAGAGTACGTTCCGGAAACAGCCTGACAACATATTACTTCCTCCCACAAGCTTCCAGCGTAATGACCACGACGATAAAGGCCGAGAGATTAGAGATATACGGAGGTTTACCGACAATCATTGTTCCCACGCACCATTCGCGAATGGAACGGATAAGGCGAAAACGTATTGGTACCACATGTTTCCTCCACCACTCACCTCAAGGTAACTTGTGGAGAACCGGATCAAAAGCACTACCATATCCTTCGCTGACAATGCTGTTGGCTACAGGAATGTAACGTCGTTGGACGATTGTATGGGAATGCAGAAAGATTGGAATAAAAATTCCTCTAGGCGTAACGAAGTTAAGCTCCCTTTAAAAGTGGATGAATGCAAGATGTTTGTTGTCGTCGATGTGAGAAAGTAAGGAAGTACGAGCCGATCACATTAACAGAGAATTTGTTTACGTAATTACGACGTTAGTCACGATATTATGCATATGAAGATATGTACAAAGATAAAATGCTCAGGAGTACGATGTACAACGTAGTTGATCTTCCACCTCCTCCAGGGGGGGGGGCCTGGTTGACTTCCAGAGGGACCATCACCTGGACTGACCGGGTAACATCTCTTACATCAGGGGTAACGAGAACGACAGTTCGAGGTACTCCATCTTGACCTGTCCGTAGTTCTTTCACCCTTGCTCTCTTGCGCATGTGGCGGGGAAGTACATCCTCTAGAAGAAGTACAACATCTCGAATCCGGACCTTCAGTCATTTGCTAATGTTCTAACACGCCGGAAGGTCTGAAGGAGCAGTAAATACTCTTTGCTTCATCATTTCCGAAAAGTTGTCAAATATCTTCTGCAGCAGCTTAAATTGCCTTACCAAATCTGTTGTTTTTGGTGACATAGGGCGCGTGCGTAGCGTGGTTTCAAGTCTCCCTTTCACGAGAAAAATAGCCGGTGTGAGCACTTCGTTCTCAGTTTATGTGAGGGTTGCCTGTATGCTCACAATCATAGTTCATAGGCCCGCCTCGCTCATGCTGAAGCGCCCCAGAACCTTGTAAAATGTTTCGTAGGTGTCTCCGTGACAGTTTTGCTGAGTAATGTAATGCGTTAGATGGAGGGTAGGCTTGTGGTGGCAGCCACGCTTTTGCACGATTACAGGGGAATGTTATAGGCACATCTGAGCCAAAATTGAATCTTAGGCGTCGCTATGGGAGGCGATTAAGGGTTTTAGAAAAAGTAAGCTCCTAATTTTGTTGCGCAGTGTACATTAAATAATTTTTCTTTAGCAGTCGACGCGGTCCTAAATACCCTGTGCAACAGATCACTTTAATAAAGTGGTACGTTACACTACACTTGCGGAGGCTTGATCGAAACATTCACTCCGACGATCCTTCCCACTAAGCCAATCGTGCGTGGTGCTATGAACTGTAATGTGACACGCCGCGCGCGCCGAATTGGCGTGTCTTGTTAGCTGAAATGGCAGCCCATATTTCTGTTACACCTCTCGTTTAGCTGCAATGAAAGTTTGGGCCTTGTCCCTACATACAGTATGTGAAATACCACGCCGAGCAACACACCTTTGGATGGCTAACTGGAAGTTGTCCTTTGTCGAGTTGATTGTTAGTTCCATATGTATCACTGTAGTTTCAGCACAGGTGATTAGGGTAATGTAAAAGTTATCGTGATGCCTAATTTTGAGAACAGGGGTGCCGCGAAATCATCTTCCAGAAACTTCAAACAGCTTGTAAGGTTTCATGCTATTAGCTGGTAATGCTTCTGTCTGTTGGCCAATGCTGTTATGTGCATTTTTCCAGGGAAGACAATTATGTAGGAATGTTTTGGTCACACGACGGGAGTGAAGTATCCAGAAGGATTATAGTACAAGGGAACGTTCCCAAGTGTCAATGGAAATGGAAATGAGCGTTTAGCGTCATTGGCCGGGAGGCCCCTTACGGGGCAGGTCCGGCCGCCTTGGTGCAGGTCTTATTACATTCGACGCCACATTGGGCGACCTGCGAGCCGGAAGGGGATGAAACGATGATGAAGTCGACACAACACCCATTCCCTGAGTGGATAAAATCCCCGACCCATCACGCTGACCATTCAGCTATCGGGGCGGACCCCAAGTGCCAATAAAGTATCTTAAATAAACTTGGCGGGTATGTAGAGGGGGAAAAATGGTACAATACTTTTTTTTTTTACTTGTAAGGGTTTCAACGCACCCCGAAAAGCAGCTTGGCATTTTAGGTTTAGAGAGAGTATCTTCGAAACGATGATGTGTAAAAAAATTTTTTAATGTAAAGTTGATATGTAATTGACGTTGTTGAAAACAATTAAACCTAACTAACCTAAGGACATCACACACAGCCACGTCCGAGGCAGGATTCGAACCTGCGACCGTAGCGGTCGCTCGGTTCCAGACTGTAGCGCCTAGAACAGCACGGTCACTCCGGCCGGCGAAAACTGTATAAACACCTTTTGTAATAATCTGAAATTTAGCAAAATACTACATCATTATTAATTAATTTTGAAAACTTTTCGTACAAGGTAAGTTAAATAAGCTTTCAGCTCACATACATCCCTGGTTTTTTGTTTACCTTTCACATGTCTATTTTGTTAATTGAAATAGTAATTAATTCATTATTGTAATAGGAAATAATTATAATAGTGGTAAGATATGCTTAAAACATAACGTTTGAGACCATGTATTTAAGATGAACCAAATTTCTTTGCGTAATATACACGATGGAGAAGAAAATATAAAACAAAATTCAGCAGGATTTCAAATTGTCGCAAGTGATCCACTAAATAACCTGATTAGTATTAGGTGTATTTCAGTACATTGGTAAGCCTTGGCGAGCAGAATTGATTATGTACCAGCACTGCAGCCTGACTGCATTGTTTCTCAGGTAGAACTTGACATCATAAGCATTCAGCAGAACTAGATCTGAAATCGTCTCACAAAGTACTTCCAACATCGAAAGCCGTATTTGCTCCATGAGTGCCATCGAGTCCTTTGGGATAACCAGATGTGTCTTGTCCTCATGTACGATACTCAAGACTGTTTCTTTCACACTGATCACACGCGTTTTCATAGTTTTAAAACAAACTAATGGTGAGTTTGGACCGAGAATTCGAGACTCTTTTTCTGAGGCACCAAATGTCCTTGTGACAGCTACAAACACAAAAGTATGACCAGGTTAAAAGTCATTTGAAAGATATTTTCTTCCCTAGTGACTGAGAAATTTCTCTATTTTGTTCGATTCTTGCTGCGGTCAGTGTGTAAGAACCGTTTAGAGCATGCACCTGAGGACAAGGAAGTTTTTCATTTGGTGATTCCAAAGGGCTCAACAACACAGGTACAGTCGTGGGATGTATACGGCTTTCGACTTTCGAAGAACTTTGTGAGAAGACTTTCAGATCTAGTTCTGCTGAATGATTATGATGTCAATCACCACTTGGGAAACTATATAATCAGACTGCAGTCTCTAGTATCTAATCAGTTCTCTTCGCTGAGGCTTCCTCATGTACTGAAATATACCTGATACAAATCATGGTATTTAGATGATCACCCATAAATTTGAAATCCTGTTGAATTTTGTTTTGTGTTGTCTTCTCCGTCGCACATATTACGCGAAGACATTTCTGTAAATAACGTGGGGAGCAGCTCTCCAACCCATTCTGTTGCAGTTTCTTGAGGTATCAACACGCGAGGTTCAGTGTTCGGCAGTTACCGCCATTTAATCGCTAGTACTTCCACCTGCCTTGGGAACAGCCTGAGTTGGTCGTCCGCGAACCACTCCTGATGTTTAGAGTTACTAAGCACATCGCAATTACAGTGGTTGCAACTGTGCTACTGCTTGGCGCTGCAGATCGACATGTAGCGTGGTAAGCTGTTTTGGCCGACCTCTGTCACTGTTGTCGTAAGGTTGATCCATAGTTAGTTTCTTCTGTTACAGTGATACACGTTATTTCATTTCTGTGCTCTCTCTGTGGACTGGTCTTTATTCTGAAGGCAGTTTTGTTGTGTAAAGTTGTGTGGTTTGTCCTACAGCAAGTCTATTGCTCGCCAGCGGCAAAATTCCGTGAGCTATAATTTATGGAATCTTATGACGTGTTTTCATTTTTGAATGGATCTTCCTCCAGATTATTCCGACATTCATTGTCTGCAGCTTTCCCGCTCTAAATCAGTTAGTTAGTAGGCGATGAAACACCTGCCGTAAGCAACGAAGTCCGACGCCTTGGGCAAAAGATCGGCAAGGGAGTGATCCGCTCTAGTAAACAATGTTAGCCGGCCGGTGTGGCCGTGCGGTTCTAGGCGCTTCAGTCTGGAACCGCGTGTCCGCTACGGTCGCAGGTTCGAATCCTGCCTCGGGCATGGATGTGTGTGGTGTCCTTAGGTTAGTTAGGTTTAAGTAGTTCAAAGTTCTAGGGGACTGATGACCACAGATGTTAAGTCCCATAGTGCTCAGAGCCATTTGGACGATTTTTGAAACAATGTTAGTCTGTGCTTTTTTGTTAATCTTCTATAATTACATCCACCAACACCCAAAGGCTATAGATGTGGCAACCGTGACAGGACCCACCAGGTTTCACAGCCACTATACTTTCTGTTCGTCCCCGTAATTTCTCCCGAGGGCATGCAGCTTTACTGTATGGTTATACATGGAAGAATCCCGGAGATACTAAAAGGTATCAGATAGATTATATAATGGTAAGACAGAGATTTAGGAACCAGGTTTTAAATTGTAAGACATTTCCAGGGGCAGATGTGGACTCTGACCACAATCTATTGGTTATGAACTGCAGATTAAAATTGAAGAAACTGCAAAAAGGTGGGAATTTAAGGAGATGGGACCTGGATAAACTGACTAAACCAGAGGTTGTGCAGAGTTTCAGGGAAAGCATAAGGGAACAATTGACAGCGGTGGAGGAAAGAAGTACAGTAGAAGAAGAATGGGTAGCTCTGAGGGATGAAGTAGTGAAGGCAGCAGAGGATCAAGTAGGTAAAAAGATGAGGGCTAGTAGAAATCCTTGGGTAACAGAAGAAATATTGAATTTAATTGATGAAAGGAGGAAACATAAAAACGCAGTAAACGAAGCAGGCAGAAAGGAATGCAAACGTCTCAAAAATGAGATTGACAGGAAGTGCAAAATGGCTAAGCAGGGATGGCTAGAGGACAAATGTAAGGATGTAGAGGCTTATCTCACTAGGGGTAAGATAGATACTGCCTACAGGAAAATTAAAGAGACCTTTGGAGAAAAGAGAACCACTTGTATGAATATCAAGAGCTGTCAATGGCAAGGAAAGTGTTTTTGAAGAAGAGAAATTTGTTAACATCGATTATAGATTTAAGTGTCAGGAACTCGTTTCTGAAAGTATTTGTATGGAGTGTAGCCATGTATGGAAGTGAAACATGGACAATAAATAGTTTGGACAGGAAGAGAATAGAAGCTTTCGAAATGTGGTGCTACAGAAGAATGCTGAAGATTAGATGGGTAGATCACATAACTAATGAGGTGGTATTGCATAGAATTGGGGAGAAGAGGAGTTTGTGGCACAACTTGACGAGAAGAAGGGACCGGTTGGTAGGACATGTTCTGAGGCATCAAGGGATCACAAATTTAGCATTGGAGGGCAGCGTGGAGAGTAAAAATTGTAGAGGGAGACCAAGAGATGAATACACTAAGCAGATTCAGAAGGATGTAGGCTGCAGTAGGTACTGGGAGATGAAGAAGCTTGCACAGGATAGGGTAGCATGGAGAGCTGCATCAACCCAGTCTCAGGACTGAAGACCACAACAACAACATATACTTTCTGTTCGTCCCGATCGCAAGTTTCAGCCGCTCACCCCAGCTATTTGAGCCAGTCGCTGACAGCGATTGCAAATCAAAGCTCGGGACTGCGCGCACAATTAAGGGAGTTAGACGCACAAAGTGCACAACTGTGCACTTGTTTGAGAACGAAACTTGATTCCCAAAGTGTAGAATTGTGCACTTCATTCAGTCCGAAACCAGACTCTCGAAGTGCAGAATTGCGCATGTCCTTGAGTGCGGAATTGCGCGCATAACACGATAAACTAAGGCAGGCAACTACGATAGCATCACGGATTTACTTCAAACGTTGTACACCTTTAGTAGGCCATTAAAGCAACATAATGTGCAAGCAGTAAGGTACACTAAACTGGCAATTCAGAGAAAATCGCAAAAGTTTTTCGTTTACATTATGTAACTGAAGAACGCTATGTGATCAAAGGTATCCGGACACACCAAAAACATACATTTTTCATATTAGGTGCATTGTGCCGTCACCTACTGCCGGGTACTCCATATCAGCGACGTCAGTAGCCATTAGACTTCGTCAGAGAGCAGAATGAGGCGCTCCGCGGAACTCACGGACTTCGAACGTGATAAAATTTGGAAATTTGTGGTGAGACCTTATGGGACCAAACTGCTGAGGTCATCGGTCCCTAAGCTTACGCACTACTTGAGATAACTTACACTAAGGACAACACACACGTCCATGTCTGCGGGAGGATTCCAACCTCCGCGAGGGGAACCGCCCGGACCGTGACAAGACCGAACGTGGTCAGGTGATTGTGTGTCACTTGTGTCATGCGTCTGTACACGAGATTTCCACACTCCTAGACATCCGTAGGTCCTCTGTTTCCGATGTGATAGTGAAGTGGAAAGATGAAGGGACACATACAGCACAAAAGCGTACAGGCCGACCTCGTCTGTTCACTGACGGCGACTGTCGACAGTTGAAGAAGGTCGTAATGTGTAATAGGCAGACATCTGTCCATACCATCGCACAGGAATTCCAAACTGCATCACGATCAACTGCAAGTACTATGACATTTAGGTGGGAGGTGATAAAACTTGGATTTCGTGGTCGAGCGGCTGCTCATAAGCCACACACCACGCCGGCAAATGAGAAACGACGCCTCGCTTCGTGTAAGGAGCGTAAACATTGGACGATTGAACGGTGGAAAGGAATCAACGATCAACTTGAACGGATATAATGTGACGTCCGCCCAGTGCAAACGCAACAAACAGTACCGAATAACAACAACTGACGCCAACCACATCGAGAAGAGTAGGTATGACCTAACTGCTAAATACGTAGCGAGTATTAAAAAGCTGACTAGGAATACACGTATCTTTCTCAGACTTTTTAATAAGAGGTCAATTATTCCGATGAACCCATCGGCTCCTAGACTTCGTGGTGTAATAAAGCTCCATAAGGAAGGTTTGCCTATCCGACCTATCATTAACTCCAGGAATGGCCCAGGTGTTCAACTTGAGAAGCATTTGGCTGATCATTTGAATAGGAATTGCAAGCATCCATCACATTTCAGTATCTCAAATAGAGAGGAATTGATTAGGAAACTTTTAGCCTTGACAATCCCAAAGGGTACTTCCCGGGTTTCATTTGATGTAAAAAATATGTATGCAAACATCCAAACCCATCAGCTCCACGAAATAATTAGTGACAATTTAAAGAAAAATAGTGGCAATCCATTAGAAGAAATAGAAGAGGTATTGCAGCTTCTCAAATTGGTATTAGGTTTTAACTATTTTAAATTTGGGGATGGTACATATATCCAAAAACAAGGCTTAGCAATGGGATTTCCACTGTCTTATTGCCTTGCCAACATTCTTATGACGTTTTTTGAGCATAATACGATGGTCGACTTAAGCAGGTACTCTGAAAGGTTGATTTTTTGGGCTAGATATGTGGATGACATAATTTTGCTGTATAACGGTTCTTTCCAGGATTGTAACGCTTTCCTAGTGAACTAAACAAAATACAGAAGAGAATCCAATTTACTATGGAACAGAGCATTAATGGCACCTTTCCCTTCTTAGATCTATTGACCAAAATCAGTGGGAACTCGGTTAATTTTGATATTTTCAGAAAACCCGTCACTTCCGACGTCGCGATACATAGATCGTCTAATCATCCTTTTCAATTCAAATAGGCCACATTCAGGGCCTTACTACACAGGATGCATACGGTCCCATTAATCTCAAGAAGCCAGGGATCGGGAATTTAAAGTAATACAGTTTATCGCCTTTTCGAATGTATACGACGTGGATTTTGTTGGAAAGATTAACAGGGATGTATTACGGAAGATAAACATGAAGCATAACACTGCTCGCACCCCACTCACACCTGGAACATTCACTTCCCTAGACCCGGCAAGTAGCGTATTAGCTATTGGGCGTAAATTCCACAGGATACCTTTTTATGGTAACATTTCAAGCAGAATCCGCAAATGCGTAAGTTCTAAGGGAACAAATCCGGCATTTTATATTCCTAAAATCAATGGGCAGAAGTTCAGGCACAAGGAGGCTGCAACATGGAATAGTTTCAAGTCGTCTTGGGTACATAGTACCGCCTGTGATGATTGTGATGCGGAGTACATAGGCCAGACAGGAAGAAGTTTTGAGACCCGCTTTAAGGAGCACATCAGCGACCCAGGCTCAAAATCGGCCGTAGGTGCGCATTTGGGGGAAACGGGTCACCATATCACCGATATCCAGAACAACATGCGGGTGTTACACTCGCCCCTCACTTAGTGCCCAGACCGATCTGAGGCATAAGGGTCTACTAGAAAATTTTTGATTACTTAAACAGGTAGCCTTACCCCTACAGCTTACTTGTTCGCAGGTTCCGTCCTATACAGGGTAGTCCATTGATAGTGACCGGGCCAAATATCTCACGAAATATACATCAAACGAAAAAACTACAAAGAACGAAACTCGTCTAGCTTGAAGGGGGAAATCAAATGGCGCTATGGTTGGCCCGCTAGATGGCGCTGCCATAGGTCAAACGGATATCAACTGCATTTTTTTTTAAGTAGGCACCCCCACATTTTATAACATATTCGTGTAGTACGTAAAGAAATGTGAATGTTTTAGTTGGACCACTTTTTTCGCTTTGTGATAGATGGCGCTCTAATAGCCACAAACGTATAACTACGTGGTATCATGTAACATTCCGCCAGTGCGAACGGTATTTGCTTCGTGATACATTACCCGTGTTAAAATGGACCGTTTACCAATTGCGGAAAAGGTCGATATCGTGTTGATGCATGGATATTGTGATCAGAATACCCAACGGGCGTGTGCCATGTATGCTGCTCGGTATCCTGGACGACATCATCCAAGTTTCTGGACCGTTCGCCGGATAGTTACGTTATTTAAGGAAACAGAAGTGTTCGGTCACATGTGAAACGTCAACCACGACCTGCAACAAATGACGATGCTCAAGTAGGTGTTTTAGCTGCTGTCGCGGCTAATCCGCACATCAGTAGCAGAAAAATCGCGCTAGAATCGGGAATCTCAAAAACGTCGGTGTTGAGAATGCTATATCAACATCGATTGCACCCGTACCATATTTCTATGCATCAGGAATTGCATGGCGACGACTTTGAACGTCGTGTACAGTTCTGCCACTGGGCACAAGAGAAATTACGGGACGATGACAGATTTTTTGCACGCCTTCTATTTAGCGACGAAGCGTCATTCACCAACAGCGGTAACGTAAGCCGGCATAATATCCCCTATTGGGAAACGGAAAATCCACGATGGCTGCGACAAGTGGAACATCACCGGCCTTGGCGGGTTAATGTATGGTGCGGCATTATGGGAGGAAGGATAATTGGGCCCCATTTTATCGATGGCAATCTAAATGGTGCAATGCATGCATATTTTCTGCGTAATGTTGTACCGATGTTACTACAACATGTTTCACTGTATGACAGAATGGCGATGAACTTCCAACATGATGGATGTCCGGCACATAGCTCGCGTGCGGTGGAAGCGGTATTGAATAGCATATTTCATGGCAGGTGGATTGGTCGTCAAAGCACCATACCATGGCCCACAAGTTCACCGGATCTGACGTTCCCGGATTTCTTTCTGTGGGGAATGTTGAAGGATATTTGCTATCGTGATCCACCAACAACGCCTGACAACGTGCGTCAGCGCATTGTCAATGCAAGTGCGAACATTACGGAAGGCGAAATACTCGCTGTTGAGAAGAATGTCGTTACACGTATTGCCAAATGCATTGAGGTTGACGGTCATCATTTTGAGTATTTATTGCATTAATGTGCTATTTACAGGTAATCACGCTGTAACAGCATGCGTTCTCAGAAATGATAAATTCACAAAGGTACACGTATCACATTGGAACAAACGAAATAAAATGTTCAAACGTACTTACGTTCTGTATTTTAATTTAAAAAACCTACCTGTTACCAACTGTTCGTATACAATTGTGAGCCATATATTTGTGACTATTACAGCGCCATCTATCACAAACCGAAAAAAGTGGTCTAACTAAAACATTCATATTTCTTTGGGTACTACACGAATATGTAATAAAAAATGGGGGTTCCTATTTTAAAAAACGCAGTTGATATCCGTTTGACCTATGGCAGCGCCATCTAGCGGGCCAACCATAGCGCCATTTGGTTTCCCCCTTCAAGCTAGACAAGGTTCGTTCTTTGTAGTTTTTTCGTTCGACGCTTATTTCGTGAGATATTTGTCCCGGTCACGATCAGTGGACCACCCTGTACGTGTTTATGTGTACTCCGGGCCTTATGCACTCAGAACCACCACATTTATTATTCTTATGGTTTTAACTAACTGCCATGTTTTATATTGGGCACCTAGTATGGTATTAGACTTGTTAAAAATAGACATAAGGAATTGTTCAGCTCCCCCCACTCTTCACACTTTGTACACGTCATCCGGCTTCTGGCGATCCTCGCGCCACTGCCTGAGCGCTTTCCGGGTTTCGGCCAGTCAGTCAGGTCGTGTCCGCTGCCGCGTGGCTCCTCTCAGCTTGCCCGCTAAGTTCTAATATGTTTACATGGCCCTAATTCCGATGTTTGTTCATGCTAATGTTTGCACTCTTCGTCGTTCGTGTTTAGGGGAGTTTTATCAGCATCGTATTTTACTTTTATTTTCTATGTCATTGCCGCTCCCATCATTTTAAAAAAAATTTAAAAAGATTTTTAAATTTTAACTACCGCTTTCACTAGATGACGGTATATTGGACGTGAATGGTGGGGAGTGGCTACAGGGCAATATTCTACGTTACCATGTTATAAATAGCGTATGTGAGCACTTTCTTGTCTCATTCAAAAAACTGGTTGTTTAAAAGTTCAGTTTATACCTCAGAACTGGGGGATCGAATAGTTTATATGAGCTCTTATTATATTATTTTTTTGCACAGATTGCCTGAGGATGCACCGATAAGTGGCGCGAAACCGGTCGCAGATTTAATAAAAATCATTGATACAGCCAGTGCGTAATTTTCTTTGGAAGAAAAAAATCAGGAGAGTTTGGAACAAGGATTATAAACAAGGCACCGTGCAATACGCAGAATTCGAGTTAAAATTAGTCTACAATGGGTAATAAGATTGCCATTCCAGTGCATGCCTCGGACGAGACAGCTGTTTTCCCACGAAGCGCAGGGGAGGGGAAAGGTACGAGTTCGCTCCGAGCGCGCATTATCAGAAGAGAACTGCATCCTGCCCGTCACACACGCTGAACCTCTCACCCCACACTGTCAGCAGCGGCCGCTATGTAAGAGCACAGGCCACTTTAACACCCTAACTTTTGACACCTTGCGTATTTATTGGTTACTTTTCTTTGAATACTGTTAAACGTGACACAGATGCGTTGATTCGAAATACACGACACTAAATCTGCCCACTGTGCTACATTGCTACTCCTCTAGTCTCTGTGAAACTTGCCGTCATGGCAGCGAGCACATCCTCAGTTGTGCAGGTTTTAAGGGGCCTTCGCGCATGCGCAACTGGCGTGACGTAATTGCCTTACACAGATTTGATAAACAATGTGCACGGTTCACAGTATGCGCAGCTAGTCCCTACCACTCAACTACCAGTTTACAACAAGGCCACTAGGTGGCAGCACAGTGCAGCAAATTATTTTCCTCATTCACCTGGCATGCGGCTTTTCGCGGATGATGCTGTAGTATACAGAGAAGTTGCAGCATTAGCAAATTGTAGCGAAATGCAGGAAGATCTGCAGCGGATAGGCACTTGGTGCAGGGAGTGGCAACTGACCCTTACCATAGACAAATGTAATGTATTGTGAATACATAGAAAGAAGGATCCTTTATTGTATGATTATATGATAGCGGGCCGGCCGAAGTGGCCGTGCGGTTAAAGGCGCTGCAGTCTGGAACCGCAAGACCGCTACGGTCGCAGGTTCGAATCCTGCTTCGGGCATGGATGTTTGTGATGTCCTTAGGTTAGTTAAGTTTAACTAGTTCTAAGTTCTAGGGGACCAATGACCTCAGCAGTTGAGTCCCATAGTGCTCAGAGCCATTTGAACCATTTTTATGATAGCAGAACAAACACTGGTAGCAGTTACTTCTGTAAAATATCTGGGAGTATGCGTGCGGAACGATTTGAAGTGGAATGATCATATAAAATTAATTGTTGGTAAGGCGGGTACCAGGTTGAGATTCATTGGGAGAGTCCTTAGAAAATGTAGTCCATCAACAAAGGAGGTGGCTTAAAAAACACTCGTTCGACCTATGCTTGAGTATTGCTCATCAGTGTGGGATCCGTACCAGATCGGGTTGACGGAGGAGATAGAGAAGATCCAAAGAAGAGCGGCGCGTTTCGTCACAGGGTTATTTGGTAACCGTGATAGCGTTACGGAGATGTTTAGCAAACTCAAGTGGCAGACTGCAAGAGAGGCGCTCTGCATCGCGGTGTAGCTTGCTCGCCAGGTTTCAAGAGGGTGCGTTTCTGGATGAGGTATCGAATATATTGCTTCCCCCTACTTATACCTCCCGAGGAGATCACGAATGTAAAATTAGAGAGATTCGAGCGCGCACGGAGGCTTTCAGACAGTCGCTCTTCCCGCGAACCATACGCGAGCGGCACAGAAAAGGGAGGTAATGACAGCGGTACGTAAAGGGCCCTCCGCCACACACCGTTGGGTGGCTTGCGGAGTATAAATGTGGATGTAGATGTAGAATGTAGATGTAGATGTAGGCATAAACCCCGTGAGGCGGTAGCACATTCCTCAGATATGCCAATTCACCCACTACAAGGTATAATTAGATCGGACAGCAGTATACGTTACAGTTATACTGATAGAAAAACTTATCTATTGGGGTTGTGAAAGAATTATTGTATATTACGTTTTGGATTTTATCGTACAGTGACTCAATTGAGGCGCTGAGAATCATATGGGCCTAAAGCATATCATCGTTGATCGTGAAACTGTAGCATTTATTCCTGCTTCGGACATCTGTTGATCTTATGGCGAGTCAGATTTATCGGTGCTGTAGGGCCACATTGTATACACAAGTGCGAACATTCACGAAAAGCTGTCAGTTTTTCTGATATTCATTTAAATGTGGCATCGAGGACAGTTTGCTTTAGGTTCTTATGGTTCTACAGGTGTTAGGGATCTTGTGCATTTGTCCGAAAAAATAAAAAATGCACGAAAATTGCCACTTACACAAAAATTCGAAATGGAGAGTAGCGAAAGCTTAGACATTATTTCGTTCTTGCCCTAAACTGTACTTAATTACGTACAGAACAACAAAGTCCCACAAAAGTAATTCTCTATATTGTCAAACAAGTAATGCATCTTATGATTATTATTATTACTATGAGTATTATTGTTATTGGCAGAGGATGTAGTTGTATAAATTTGTTCACAAGCATAACTGTTATACAGCAGACGATATTAGTTTCACGCTCTCAGATTCATCTTGAATCTAAAAATTGGTGAACACCTAGAATGCATACTCACGAGCCGCCACTGCACACGGTGTATGATTCCTCGTATCTCGTAAACGGTTTCAGGTATCTTAACAAGATTCTGACAAATGACAGTATTAACAGAGTAGAGTATTTCGCCTTATGATTAATACTCGAAACTTCCGTATCCAATGCAATATTCAAGCGTCTACAGATTTTTTTAAATGTAATGATGCAGTATTTAAGCGCCATCGATAGCTGGTGAAACGAGAATTGCTGTGGTTTTAGAACAACGTATGTGATCTGAGAGATATGAAAACATTTAGATTGGCAAACTCCAGTCAACTGCCTATGAAGGTGTAAACAGATTACCAATATCTTTGACAAACTAAAAGACGTTTGTGGTAATAAGTACAATTCCTCATTCTGCATAGGAATAGGAAAAAATGAGATGCTATGTGCTGTTAACTGTTCCCATGGTTCTTAGATTATTCAGGAATAGTTTCAATCCAAATCAGTCGTTATTAATAACACACGGAGTACATGATTTCACCGAAGTTTCAACCGAAGTGGTGATTTATTTTTCCCAGACTAATCATCACCTTTATTTTTCTTCAGAGCAACGTTATTAGCGACGAGTTTTGAGTAGTATGTAGGACTCCTTGTTGCCATATTAATCGGTTTCTTTCGCCAAAATACAGCTGAGTTTATAAATATTCATCTTACTGACATTCTAAAGCAGTTGAAACTGCGACAGAATCATAAAACAGCAACTGATTTAAAGACATACCAATAGTTTATAAAAATTCCAGTTTTTGCAATGAAAATAAAGTGATTTCTTCACATATAGTGTTCCAAACCCACTGTAATTCTCATTTCACCAGCTGTCGATGGCGCTTAGTTATTAAATCATTTCAATGAAATTATCTGTAGTCGCTTAGTATTGTGATAGATGTGGAACTTTCACACATTAATTATATGGCGAAATACTCTTCTCTTTCGATACTGACATTTGCCAAAATCTTGCTTCTGTATCTGAAGCCATTTATGAGATATGAGGAATTTTGTGAATATTTCATTCCAGCTTTTCCGCTGGCGTGCGAGCTCCGGACGAAGTGGTTTACATACGATCTATTTTCTTGAGATTGGTAATAAATAGCAATATCCTTCAAAGTTTAAGAAAAAATTCAATATTTTAGCTACATTTCACGTGCAGCGACATGACGTAACATACCCCAAACGAAAATTCATAGCAACCTCTACTATTCACTGCAAACTTGCCGAAATTCTTGCAATACTTCATTTAATCCTAAAATATCCCAGTAAATGTGACCTTTAACGTAATGAAGGGCAGTTCGTCATGAGATTGACGAATGAAGCTAGAATGTGTGAGAATCAAACTTTTTACTGAATAGTTTCTCTACAACCGATTGAGAAAGATCACAGGTCGGCGGGCTAGTGCGTGACGTTCTTCTGGTCTCTAGGGTTGACTGGCGTTGTCTCAAGAGTACCCGCCCTGTAGACTGTGACGTCAGCTGGCAAACAGGATTCCTGATTGGCCAGCGCAGGTAGCATGCAGGGGACCTGACTAGGCCTCACAAGAAAAATATCACTGGACCTATCACAGGAAACATTCACAGCTTCCTGCGGGGCAGCCGACCAGCGGACGACAGAGCGCTAAAGGGAGCCATTGCGTGGGTCGGCAAGTAAGATTGGAGCTAATCTTCCTCCGTGTAAGACGGGCTTTAGGTTCTGCTGCCACATTTGTCGACTGCTGCAGGGGCATGCGCACTTCGGTTAGTACCAGTGGCTTTGCCGTTAGGGATGGCTTCTGGGACAGACCGATTGGTTGGTTGGTTTGGGGGGGAGGGGGGGGGGGGAGGGGACCAAACGGCGAGGTCATCGGTCCCATCGGATTAGGGAAGGATGGGGAAGGAAATCGGCCGTGCCCCCTCAAAGGAACCACCCCGACATTTGCCTGGAGTGATTTAGTGAAATCACGGAAAGCCTAAATCAGGATGGTCGGACGCGGGTTTGAACTGTCGTTCTCCTGAATGTGAGTCCAGTGTGCTAACCATTGCGCCACGTCGCTCGGTGACAGACCGATCAAATAACGCTAGATCTATAACTTCCACTGCTCTGGTGGGAGTGCTACGCGCTCTAAAGTTGAAGCAGCATCACAGAGACCACAGATCTGATTAAATAGTATTTATAGACAAGAAAAGATAAATATCGTATGTGTATTTATTGCTAGTTGTAAGACGTCAAACTGTGATGCCTGAAGACTATGAGATGTGATGCCTGAAGACTATGAGAGGACGTTTTACAAACGGGCCACGGTAGCTTGTCTGTGGCCTGCTATTCCCTCAGAGAACGTCGAAAACGCCAAGTCTCCGGCGTGTTTAAGCTATTAACCGGACGGCTTATTACAAAGCGGCGTCAGCACGCCTCTCAAGGTCGCGGGCCAGTAGCGAACTTCGGGTTGAAGCACTGGACTGGTGTTTCAGAGGCACCGACAAAAGGCTGCTGCAACTGTCGTTGGGTGTGGTCAGTGCAGCCGCGACGAGCTGGGCCAGTTGAAGGGCTGACCTACCCACTCGCCGACTGTTCCTCCCGCCAGACGCTGCCTGAAACAACAGGTGGAAGCGAACTCCGTTTACCTGACCGAGTTTTGTTACTGACAGTGTTTAGTGTAAAATTAAAGCGCAATTGGAACTCATATTCAGTGATTCGTCCAGTAAAACTAATGCTTTAATTTACACTGTAGAGCCAAAGAAACTGGTACGCCTGTCTTATATCGTGTAGGGCTCCCGCGAGCACCCAGAAGCGCCGCACCACGACGTGACATGGACTCGACTAAAATCTGAAGTAGCGCTAGAGCGAACTGACACCATGAAACCAGCAGGGCCGTCCATAAATCCGTAAGAGTACAAAGGCGGTGGAGATCTCTTCTGAAAAGCACGTCCCATGGGATCCCAGATATGCTCAATAATGTTCATGTCTTGGGAGTTTGGTGGCCAGCGGAAGTGTTTAAATTCAAATGAGTGTTCTTGGAGCCACTCTGTAGCAATTATCGACTGTGGCACTGAACTGCTGGAATTGCCCAAGTCCGTCGCAATGCAAAATGGACATGAATGGATGCAGGTGATCAGACAGGATGCTTACGTACGTGTCACCTGTCAGAGTCGTATCTAGACATATCAGTGGTCCCATATCACTCCAACTGCACACGCCCTACACCATTACAGAGCCTCCTTAGAGCTTGGCCTTGCCGACATGCAGGGTCCATGGATTCATGAGGTTGTCTTCATACCCTTACACGTCCATCAGCTCGATACAATTTGAAACGTGACTCGTCCGACCATGCAGCATCTTTCCAGTCATCAACAGTCCAGTGCCGGTTTTGACGGGCTCAGGGGAGGCGATAAGCTTTGCATCGTGCGTTCATCAAGGGTACACGAATGGGCCTTCGGCTCCGAAAGCCCGTATCGATTTTGTTTCGTTGAGTTCAGACGCTGACACTTGTTGATGGCCCAGCATTGAAATCTGCAGCAGTTTGCGGAAGGGTTACACTTCTGTCACGTCGAACGATTCTCTTCACTCGTCGTTAGTCCCGTTCTCGCAGGATTTTTTTCCGGTCTCAGCGATGTCGGAAATTTGATGTTTTACCGGATTCCTGATATTCACGGTACGTTAGTGAAATGGTCATACGGCAAAATCCCCACTTCATCGCTATCTCGGAGAAGCTGTGTCCCACCGCTCGTGCGCCGACTATAACACCACGTTCAAACTCACTTAAATCTTTATAACCTGCCATTGTAGCAGTAGTAACCGATCTAACAACTGCGCCAGACACTTGTTGTCTTATATAGGCGTTTCCGACCGCCGCACCGTATTTTGCATGTGTACATATCTCTGTATTTGAATCCGCCTGCCTGTACCAGTCCTTTGGCACTTCATTGTAGTATAGTGAACTGAGTCGAGATAATGAAATACCTGGTAATTACTGGTTATCGGAAGGATCCTTCTTTGGTCCCTCTCTCAATGAAATTAAAATTTGAAAAAATTATATTTAGGCTAAGCTATTATTTTATAGAATTTTTCGTATAGGAGTAGTTCTGTTAGATACTATACATTAAAAAAATTAGTGCTATAAATCAATTCTATTTTTTCAAGTTCTTGCTGTTGATACGTACTGGAGTCGAAGACGACTCTGTTTCTTTTTCGAGGACAACTGTTTCCCAAATCGAATTCTTGAGGGAGCAGCTGTAACGCAGTGACTTTAAGCACAAAATGCACTTGGCAAAGCCACAAAATCCGTTCAGACCAGTCTTCACCACAAAAGAAGAGAGACTAATAATATTTATCCTTTAATTTTGATCACAGATTCTAATTCCAAATAAAATTCCGAATTGACTGATAACTAACTCAGACTAGTCGATTACTTAATTAACAATACATCAAACTTCATTACTCAGTTGACACTACTAAATTAATTTCCCCAAGTCCACAAGCACTACGGAGGTGTTGTCTACATAGATGACCATCAGTTGCAGATTGCAGGACAACTTTAACATTACTCCTTTAATTACTATAGAAAACGTCCAAGATGGCAAAACCTAACTTGGTTTCTGTTCGTTATTTCGAATCGCCGTTGAAGCCAGACGGTGGCGGAGGCACACACAGTTTTCCCGCATTCTGAAAAGTCGCGCCAGTTCATGTCACCCAACTTGCGGGACATAACCCGGCCACTCCTGTTACGTTGGCTACAAGGACCTTTCCGTGTACCACGAAGGTGCACCGCAGCTCATCGTCCTAGTCTTTAAATAACCTGGTGAGCAACTCTACAACTCATTCTGTTGCAGTTTCTGGAGGTGTCAACATCACGAGGTTCCGTGTACTGCAGTTGCCGCCACTCTGTGGCTAGTGCTTCCCACTACCTTGCAAACAGCCTAGGTTAGTCATCCACGGATCACTCAACATGTTTAGAGTTACTTACCGCATCGCAATTACAATGGTTGCGACTGTACTACCGCCACAAGATACTGGCGCTGCAGATATCGACACGCAGCGTGGTAAGCTGTTTCGACCGACCCCTGTTACTGTTACCGTAAGCGTAACCCATAGTTAGTTCTTTTTTTACAATGATACCTGTTATTTCATTTCTATTGTCGCTCTAGGGTCTGGTCTTTATTCTGAAGAAGGTTTCATTGTCCTACAACAAGTCTATTGTTCGCCAACAGCTACATTCTATGATTGACAATTTATGGAAAGTTGTCACAGGGCTAACTCTCTTTTATATGTTCATTTTTAAATATGTGTTTCTCCATACTATCCCAACTTTCGTTGTCTGTAGCTTCCCTACTGCTCCTTTTGTAGATCAATTCCTAACTAAGCGATGAAACATCTGCTGTAAGGAGAGAAGTCTGACGCCTGGGACAGAAGATCCGCAGCTGAGTAATGTGCTAGGGAATAATTTTAGTCGGTGCTTCTTTGCTAATCTGCTACAGCTATATCCACCAACACCTAAAGGCTACAACATGAATGTAAAACGTAAAATAATAATTTAAAATATAAAGCAAATGTAAGTACATTAAATAATTAGAGCAGTAATAATTGTTTAGATATTTTAATTAGGTATGTTGAAATACTCCGACTGCACATTGTGTACACCTTATTTACCAAAAATAGTATTCCAGGATCCAGCTGTATTACACACGAATGTATGTGTAATTTATGTGGCGTGTAAATTACGTTGTAACAACGGTTTTAATTTTTCAGAGTTAATTAATGGTGGTGAGTTATTTTGTAAATTTTCAAATTATTATAAAAGTAGTTTATACGGTTTTAAAAAACATTAATTACATATCTTTTATAGAAAACATTCTTTTATATATCATCGTTTCGAAGGTATTCAATTCACTTTAAATCTACAATGCCAAATTATCTTTCGGGGTGTGTTTTACTCCTTACAAATGAAATTGGGCATAAGCAAAAGAAATATGTATTACAATATTTTGCCCTCTCTACACACCCGCCAAGTTTATCGATATCGCTTATTGACGTTTGGAGATGTTCCCTTGTCATTTGTAAAAGAACCACTCATACTCCGAGATGCTGTAGATTGTTGAAGTAATGGTCTCCTTCCGGAATGATGCGACGTCGTTCTTCTGCAGGCGCTTCGGCGTGTTGCAGGCGACCTCCTACCGTTAAACGTAATAAATCATTATCTAATGTTCAATCATTTTATCCAAAAAAAGGCGAGCTTTTGCTATCTCCTCTTCACTGAGTTCCCCGCACGTGACCATTTTCTGAAGGAGTCTTCTTTTGAAGCGAAAGGCATTGAGCCGGTGCGGCTCGCTATTTAACTTTTTTTTTACTTTTGTTTTGTTTTTGAAATCACCCGCCTTCTCAGTATTCGTCGCGATGTCAATATCGAGATCGGTTTGGAGTCTCTGGTCCCTGCATATCTTTGGCGAGTTGGCTTCCCGCGCCCCGCTAGGCGACAGAACGGGTAAGAAGGGCGTTACGGATAGTTAGCTGGAGGACGAGGCCGCTTTGTCGGTGGGCCCCGCAGAAGCAGTCGATTGCGGACGGATCTCCGTGGGCTCGAAGATCCTAGTGTGGAGGGCCAGTGTTGTCCCGGAGGCGATCATCGTGGGATCATTCAAGGGCTGAGAAGTGATTCCTTGGTTCTGCCCTTCGATTCTAGCGAAGAATTACGGCAAGTTTGGTGTATGACGTGAACATAAGAATTCCGAAAAGGTGCACGTTGGTGCCGCGTATACCAGACTTGTGAGTGGTGTAAGCTTTGCTTCGGTACTGCAGTCACCAGTTAGAGCGCTGCTTGGGAGGAGAGCGTTGATGTTGGCATTGACATCTATTTACCTGCTTTAAAGTAAACGACTGTTTTGAATCGAAGGTGAATCCACGTGAGAGACCGAATCATTGCTTGTGTTATTAAGAAACGTAAGTCGGCCCGCAGCTAGTTAAACTGTTATCTACAGTTATAACGAGTAATTCAACAGACTGGTAGTGTCCACGCGTGAACTTTGAAGGTACTGCTAAGTGTTCGTAGTAATGAAAAGAGTGACTGTGGAGCTTTTCACTCAGACTCTTGTGAATCGTGTTAATTGCAGTTCACTTCTTATGGTAATTTACGGTTCTACTTGTATTGCCAATAGTATTTTCATGATTTAGCTTGAGACGTCATTCAGCGGTTTGGTGTGGCCTTCCCAAGAGTTTAAAACCCCAAATATTTTGTTAATGTTTTTTTCTGGGGTTGCCTTGTAACATTCCTTGATTTGTCACTTGTCTACCCCACCGTACTGCCGTTTGGTGAAACGCGGTATAGTCGAAGTGTTTACTAGTACCGCATCTACTTCCTCGCCCGTTTTAAGATTTGAGAGCCGCTTCCACATCGACATATAATCCCAGTACGCAGTTTGTGTAAGTTGGTTGCGCCCCGTTAACGTTCTGTACATCGTGGAAAATCTTTCCCGTGCCGCACGTGGTCCTGAAGGAGAGCCCTGTGCACAACAGCGCATGACCACGACGAAGTCAAAAGATATGTATTGTATATTTTTTAACAGATATAACCACTGAGATTGAGTTGATTTGTGTCTTATTTTGAAAGAAAGATTTACATACCTGGTTAATTATAACATCTATGCTTAATTATTCGTCATAATTCGTTGCGTGTACTATGCGTCACATGTAGGGAGGTTTATGGTGTAAAGTGTTTAAAAGCAAGGAAAATATTTTGATATGATGAGCATCTCATAGGCTACGGGGTTCGAGTGTACGTTGATAGTAATCAGATTTTATTGTATTTGTTTCAATTAAAATTTTGTGATCAATATTTTATTGCCTTAGTGATCACAGGTGATATTTAGGAAAATTTTGGTACTACCATGTGGTGTTACTCAATTATCTAACTTTGCAATATTCAATTTGTATTTTTTCCTTTGTTTAAAAAGAGATTTGAGTTTTAAGCGTTGCAAATTGATTCTGAGAGCTGTTCTTTGATCTGTTAAAATACTACTTCAGGAACTTTCATTAAGAAACTCTGTTGAAGATCTTGCTGTACATAACGAATGTTGACTTACTATTTTAAGTTAATAAAGTTGTAAAATTTTAAAGGTAAAAAAAAAACTTTTATTAGGGAAACGGTGCCTGCCCGTACTCCACACAACTTCCATGTATTCAGGGTATTGGCCTTCGGGCGTTGTCTGATATTTCACCCCGTATCTATTCCAGCTAACGCCCTCGGGGCCATGTCAGACATAAGGAGTGGTTCGTAACTTTTTTATGATATCCAGCAACTAACGTTATGAGATGCTGAAGTGTAGTTTTTTTGCTCAGTCACCCACAAAAATGTTTATGCACTAGTATTGTAAGATGTGCTTAATTTCAAGTGACGTAGGCGATTTCAGCCGTGAGCTCGGCAGAGTTGGGCGCTTACCTGAGGGGCAGAGGGGTAAGTAGAGTGGCCACTGCGAAGTTACGAGATGTGGAAGGAGGGAATGGTTCATTGTTTATCATCCAGTATTTACAACTCGACAAGCATAAGTGATTCGTACTGCTACTGTATATTTCGAACGAAAGTAACATGCATTCGTGAATGCGCATTATAGAGAAGGTCAAATGCGATAGGCCTACATATTTTATCAAGGAATATCAAATTACATTACAGCTGCTTAATACAGGAACAGCCTAATGTGTAGCAGAAAAATGATATTCAAAACATTTAGTAGGCTTTTGTGATTAAGTCAAATATTGCATAATGCATTTAAATATAAGTAAAATTACTGTTATTAATCATCCGCTCACACAGACAACATTAAAACATTACGTCAAACAGTTAGTGTATTACACCTTTGGGGATGCTGAGGACGGCAGCAATCTGTAAGAGACAACAGTAGACACTAAGTGTTCCGAAAGGTTAATACTGTTAACGATCACTAGTTGGGGGTTCGGCGGCGAACTTACCGCGCCCTTAATGTGGCTTGCGCATTGGGGTCATAACATACTAATTCGTGGGTTGCCAACTATTGATAAAATCGGTCAGTATGCGGCCCATGTCAGTTCTGGCTCTTGAGCAAAGACGTCTGACAACCACCGATGTAACCAATAGGTTGTGACTCGTGGGTTCGTCCCGATCTAGTCCGAGCAGCCAAGTCTTTTCAGACAATTTTTACTACAGTGGATACCGGAGTTACTAATCCCAGAGGATCATGAAGACCGGTTGTTGGTCGCAGTAACTTTCTTTTTGCTGCAATTCTCTGAACATTTTCCAGTGACACGTTGCTGACTCATTCAGAATGTCTTCAGAGGTACATGACATTCTTAGAATCGTGGCTTTCGTTTTGACCTCCCTCCCTTCCACATTTCAAATTGTGGATAATTGTTGCGAATTAGTTGCCCACTTCGACAATTACAATTTTATTTTCTTCATTAGCGAAGACCACTCGTAATACAGCGATGGTATGCTACTTTCCGATTTAGTTCCTGCATCAAAGTCATCCATGTACATGTTCCCATCCAACAACACAGTTGCTGGAGTGAACCTGCACTGATTGTTAGTTCACATATGGTTGCTGAAAGCAGAAACGGGCTGCATCAAGGCCAAAAGGAAGACGTGAGAATCGACAAATTATTCGGTAATTTTAAAGACCCCTTGCTACCGACACATATCGAACACGCGACCTTCATGGCGTGGGATACAGATCTTGTTTACAGCACTGGGAAGAACAGCGATCGAGTGTACGGCTGTCATGGCGCCAGAGATCCATTTTGTAAGCAACGTTGTCAACAACAAGGACAGAAGATGTACCAAAAAGCTGACGCTAATTTAGCTTACCTTATTCGTGATACATATTCTGTCATCGACAATTCCGCGTTTTGTGTACGCAGACGGGAGCAAAACTGTTTCTCCGTTCTCGGGATACATTCTCGCTATATCTTTCACCTAGTTTGACACATGTCTCCCCATGAGAATCCACGCCGTTCCTAAAATTGTGGAGCCCAAACCACTTTCCACCGTACTCAATCTCGAAACTAACTCCTGCCAGATAAGAGCAGAGCACATCAACACTGCGTTGGCTCCACTCATATCAGGATCACTATTGACATTAGAAAATCGGTTGGCAACAACGCTGTAAACAAAATCGGTACCTCGCACCATGACACTCGAGCCGTCTATATCGCTTGCAACAGAACTTGGAAATTACGAACTGCCCTTTGTCTTAATTGTGATCCTCAATCTTGTCTCGCACTAGATGAATCTAGTAAGATCGTTATCATCAGGATGTAGAGGGAGCTACAGAAAAACTTGAACGATGTCGGCAATGACAAGGCATCGCAGACGGAACCTCAATCACTTCAGTTAGGCCCGATTTCTTAAGGGCATTAGGAGAGGGTACACTTTGTTCGTGAGAGCAACCATCAGAGGTCATTCCACATTTTGTGCTCTCCTGTCTCTCACTTGACCACTTGATGAGACAAATAAAATGAATATGCAGATTTTTCTGGAGGAATTAATTCTACTTCGTCGTTTTTAATGTGTTCTGACATTATGTTGTCGTTAACATGTCTTAGATCATAACTTCTGCATAGACTTTTCCTTAAGGCAGCAAAACCTCTCGGCATCGTGAAAGTTGTTAGGTAGAACGGCAGCGGATTTTCGAGGGAGGCTAACTACTCGCTGCTGGTTCATACAGCCATTTATTTGGGCAGCGGCCATTACATTTCGGACGTGGCTACGTCCTATCCAGTCTCCACGACGTTACTTTTCAAAAAGATAACGCACGACCGCATGTTGCCCATGCTGTCTGAACCTATCTCAATACCGACGGTGTTGGACTGCTGACCCGGTCAGTATGTTTACTGTTGTGACTTGGCACGACAGCCAAGTCACTATGAGAGGAAGCCGAAAGGCACGCGCTTAAGCTCACGCAGGCTGGCGCGAGGTCTGGAACAGTTAAGGGAATTAATAGTAGCAAATAAAGTACTTAGTTCATGTAATACTTAACTTTAATCCATAATTGGTGTACATCGCTCTTGTTGATACATGTTTTATAATTTCAATATTAACTGGTAATGGCGCCTTGCTAGGTCGTAGCAAATGACGTAGCTGAAGGCTATGCTAACTATCGTCTCGGCAAATGAGAGCGTATTTGTCAGTGAACCATTGCTATTAACGTCGGCTGTACAACTGGGGCGAGTTCTAGGACGTCTCACTAGACCTGCCGTGTGGTGGCGCTCGGTGTGCAATCACTGACAGTGGCGACACGCAGGTCCGACGTATACTGACGGACCGCGGCCGATTTAAAGGCTACCACCTAGCAAGTGTGGGGTCTGGCGGTGACACCACATTTACCACGTCTCTCACCCATTAAATGCATCTGGTTACGGTTTACCGTCGCTGTCACAGCACCTCTCGCCAGCCACTATGAATGAAGAACTCTGACAAAGACTTGAAGAAGCATGCAGTGATGCACACGCATCTGTCGTCCTAGCTCAGATCGACTAGATGTCTTGTAGATGCCCCGCCAGTGTTGCTTTCAGAGGAGGCAGCTCCGTGTATTAAATTTCGTGCCCTGTACAGGCCCTATACCGCCTACAAATTTGATCATATGGTTTTTCTACTACACCGTATATGCCGACTGGAGTGGCAGAGCGGTTCTAGGCGCTACAGTCTGGAACCGCGCGACCGCTGCGGTCGCAGGTTCGAATCCTGCCTCGGGCATGGATGTGTGTGATGTCCTTAGGTTAGTTAGGTTTAAGTAGTTCTAGGGGACTGATGACCTCAGAAGTTAAGTCCCATAGTGCTCAGAGCCATTTTTGAACACCGTATACGTACAATAATTAAAATTTCGTTATTAGCTGTCCTTTCTGGCCTTAAGACGTGTGTCCACTAGCAGGTAAACTTCTGCAAGTCGCTTGCTGAAGCTACTCCTTCAAGTTATTTGACATGTAAACACCCTCAACAAGTCGACTTCTGCAAGTTTCATCCATTTGTAGAAGCAGCTTCCGCACGTTAGTGGAAACGGTTTCTTGCACCTTGCTGCAAAAACTTGCCGATAATGCCAGTTGCTGGAAGTTTTTCTTAAACTTGCAGTAGTTTTGTGTGTTCAATACCGGTACGACCATGTCAGTGTCTAAAACAAGGCATAAAGACAGATGAACCGAAACAAATATACCATGGCAATTCATAAACGGACGTGGGAAAAAATTAACCGATTACTTTGTTTCACGTAGAACGGTAGTAGAGACGTCTTTAAATTTTAGATGATTTTTAATCTTAGTGTAACATAAATGTTTTACGTTTGTGATAATGTTTATGCAAAAATCGAAGAGTAATTAAAAGGCGAACGCTTGGAGATACAGACTGCAACATTTTTGTATCCTGGTTTCGATTATTTTACTTTACAACGGGCAAGAGATTTTCGAAAATTGCATATGACATTCTCATAATGTTTTTAATCTGGGCGAAGTCCTGATTTTAACTCATTCAGTAGTGTTTCTTGATACACTTCTACATCGATTTCTTCGCCTAAACATTTTTCTTTGAAATCTTTTTGATTTTCGCCACGATTTATCTTCAATAAATAATGCAGCAACGATGGCGGCTGCTCTGGTTTTTAGCACGACGATGTAAACATCCATTTCCCCGTCACACGATGCGTCTCTAGTGGAAACACTTCCGCATGTATTTGCAGCAGATTGCCGAAATTAATTTGTCCAAGCGATTTGCAGAAGGAAACGTGCACAAGTTTTTGGTCAAAGTAAAAACCTCAGCAAGTGCCTTTAGAAGTTAATTGCTTGTGGACACACACCTTTACTGTTTTATTGGGCACAATTGCAGTGTATTGGAAATATTGACTGTAGTCTCAAAACATCCTCAGCGTATTCCATATTTAGCGCCTTTAGCCTTTTCTTTTTGCCCATCGATTATAACTGCTTTCATCTTCTGTTTTAGATTTAAATGTACAATTGTTTATCCAGTCGGTTGCACATGTACATTTTAATTCTCGTTTCTATAGTTGCTTATGTCTTGGTAAAAAATCTCCTTAAATGTGTTGTCGTACGACTGCCACCCAGCAAGTTAGACAGCGGGGGGAAACGCGAGGGATGGAGATAAGAGGAGGAAAACTCAAGGTTCAACGTGAGCAGCAGGCGTGCCACCATCACAGCTGTCATCACACGTTCTGTTGAAGGCCGCTGTGGAAGACGCACAGGTAAGCTTTCGCTAACGACGTACTCTTGTGATGTTGCTAGGAATGTCAAGAATTCGTATTACGCATTGCTTTTAACGTGAGCATCACACACTGAATGCTTCCCAAAGAATACGCTTGTCGCATCTCGTTAATGGCTTATGGTTTAAATCAGGGACGATTTTAACCATACGGGCGAACTAAACAGCAGCCTAGAGCATGGAAATTTAGTAGACAGCTAAATTCCAGGCTGAAATCCAAAATTTTCAAATAACTGTTTTCTCTGAGCGCTTACATTGCCAGTGCTTTTAGATTTAGATCAGTACTTAATAAAAGCATTACTGTTATGGTCTTCAAGCAGCAGCGATGTTGCAGCCCCATAAGCTTAAGTTTCCTATAGGCCAACGAAAACAAGGTACGTTTTAGAGCTGCTATGCACTAATTGAAAGTAGGTCGCGTAGATTGTCTATTCAGTTTCAACAACTGATACCGGTACTTAGTTCTCATAAGCTTACCTAGGTAGTCTGAAAACCATTGTGAAGTGCACGGCAGGGGGCACTTGGCTTTGTCGCACATATTAGGGATTCTTCCCGTACCAGGCACGTATGGAGCGCGGATAGTATGACTCCGTAAATGACACCGTGCGCACTTAATTGGTCTAGTATTGTCTTGGCGGTCCCTGCCGAAGCGACCACAGGGGGCGGGGGGGGGGGGGGGGAAATCTAGGCGAATTATGAATTGCGTGATTATTGTCGGCGCCGGTGTCGGCGAATGAGTGGTTAATGCGTCGTCTTCTTCTATGCATATTCATACGCTCAAATGCACCTGAGGTCGGTGATTTTTAACTCCTTCTCATGGTGTGTGACGTAAAAATACAGCTTTTAAAAGACTTTTGTAATATTTTTGGGTATCCTAAGATTGCTGCTGGTGGCGTGGATGTAAAAACTGACGGGAATGGGGCCGCTAAGCTTTCACACGGTACCAGACAGCCAACCAGTAGCATTATAATCGTTTCCTGCCTTACCTTCATTCTGACATTTAGTTAATTTGCAATTGTTCAGCTGTTCTTGTTTTTCATAGTTGAATCTCGTGAAATTAACCAATTTCTGGTGCGTTGTAGTTGTTTATTGCACATCTTAACAAAGTGAGACTGCATTCTGAAATTTTTTCGAGGTAAAATGTAGCACAATACTTAGTCGGAAATAGTGATGCTGATGTGTGTCCTACTGAAGGATGATTCGTTTCTGTACCTTACCGCCAGGGTTTCTAAACACAGTTAAGTAGCTCGCAATGGAAAATATGTAGTATTTCACGGCCTGTCGACATCGAGGTCATTATTGCTCAGGCTGGTCAAGTAATCGTTCGCAATCCTGCTTGAGAAACCATACCATCATTCGCCTCAAGTGATTTAAGAAACCAAAGGAAAACATAAATCAGAATGACAAGACGAGGATTTTAACTTCATTCATCCCTCGAGAATTAGACTCCTCTGTCTCAACCACTTGCCACCTGATGTGGAGGTGCTTAATGTTTCCTTTGCTTGTACTGTACCGGTACCTCAAGGAGCAGACCGCAAAATACAGCGTATCACGATTCTTGTATTTCTATAACTTAGTCTTGTCACGTCATGCTGTACTGCCTTTGCTGTGATTGAGGCTACAACTGGCTTTCCATGACTACCCATAATTTACCGAACACTTCGGCTTCGGTTCGAGTAAGGAAAGTTTACATCTTCCCACATATCCTACCTGACAGACTACGACAAATTTCGGAACTCACATGCGCTTGCGATTCTCGCTATTCCGAATAATTATAACAACGCATATTATTTGTTACGAAACGTACAACCACTTGGAAAACAATGATAGTGCGTGTCTTTGATTCCGACTAAAGCCTGAAAGCTACTTTCAATTACTGTAATTAAAAATTGTTTCTAGATTCATTTTTGCACGCTATGGGTCCATTAGAAAATATTTTTAAGCTCGTTACTGCATGCATGACGATAAATGGAATTTTGGTTGCTGAATTTAGGACGAATTCCGGCTGTACAAACAAATTAGGGAATAGAGTACTGTCGATAGCCTAGAATTCTAGTGAAATTACTGTACTGATTGCGCATTGTTTACGGTTTTTGTTAGTGGAATGGAGGGAAGCCCTAAAATGAAAAATATTGATCTGTTAATTGAAAGAGCTTTGGGAAGCCGGAAAAAAGTGAAACGAAGCGTTTGAGATTTGGTGTTACAGAAGTATAAATGTGTTCGCAACATCACCTGTGCGAGGGAATGACTCGAACGCAGATTTTCCGCTTTGCGCGAGTAGTCGCCTTAACCACTTTTGCCATCCATGCACGACGCACGACACCATTCAGAATTCCATATGTCGTCGTTCCTGCATCACGACTGGTTCTCGTAATTCTCGTAATTCCCGTACAGGAGAGGACATTTTAATTGAAAATCTCTGTCCGGTATCGGCGGATAAAAACGATACTCTAGTGCCTGTGTTGTTAAGAACGAGCAATGTTTCTTCGGAGATGTATGCTTGTCCGCAGGGACATTGCATCGCTCTCCTAACAACGCGGGCACTGTCATATCGTACTTATCTGCCGATTCCAGGCAGCGGCATTCAATTAAAGTGTCCTCCCATGTCCGGGAATTACATAATTTGTGTAAGAGTACCTGTTTTGATGCAGGAACGACGACATATGGAAGGTTGGATCTGGCCGTGCATGGATACGTAGCCAAAGCGACGGCTCGCGTGAAGTGGGAAATTTGGGTTCGAGTCCCACTCCGGCACAAATTTTCATTCACGTCATTCCCTCATATAGCTGATGGTTGTTAGTATTCGCAACTGTGAACACATTTCATGTATTTCATAACGACTGTACTCACTGCAGTGCCTGTTCCTTGGGATACATGTCTGAAGGAATATTGCATCTTTGAGAACATGCAGCGTTCTGGAACCCGCAGCAGTACATACGCCCAATGAATTGAAATAACTCCTAACGTGGGCTGCAATTGGGCACTGAAATGAATTCAATGGTGACAATTGAAAATGCGTGCCGGATGGGGTCTCGAACCTGCAGTTCCCACTCTACGAGAGCGCTCACGTTAGCTGCTTCGAGTATCCGAGCACATTTACTGCCCTATTCAGATTCTCAACTTGTCGCACACTACGTACGTAGTGCCCCCTGTCGACCTCGGGTAAAGAGGGAAATCCACGTTTGAGTCCCGTTCTGCCATGAATTTTCACTTGTCGGCTCTGGTTCATTTCAATGCCCAAAATGCAGCCTATGTCCGAATTTTTCATTTCATTATAGAAGTACGCTGAAATTTAAGTGGACTGGTAACACAAGAAATAGGGAATGTTCTCCAGAATCTGCAAGGATAGCAAATTTAGAAAGCAGTAGGCCTACCTTAATGGTAGCTAGGACATGAGACAGGATGTTAATACACGTTTGAAAGAATGCTAATATACACACTTTTCTTTCTGTTCCTCAGTCCCTGCTTTTAAGCGTATAGGTTAACAGTACACTTTTCCCATTGTACAAAACCAAAATGTGCATGTTAATTCCATGTTTGTGATATACTGCAGCTGATTACGTGATAAGCCCTTCAAAGTGGTTGCAGAGTATAAATGTAGAGGTAGATTTAGTCATCCACAAGGGAGGAGGGGGGCAAGAGGGGTCGACTGAGTCAACTGCTACACTTCCTCCCCTTCTGGGAATCAGGATTACGGGCCTTTTATTTATACTTTCAAACTAATAAAAAGTATCTGGACACCACTGTGTAATTTGGAACTGATACCGAGATACCAACCCGCCAGCATAAAGAGAGGCAGAGTATATAGTGTTGTTAGTTGAGCTCAGTGACTTCGAATGTGGACTAACCATTCAGTAACAAATCCATTAGGCACACTTCATCCCTTCTAAAGCTGTCCAATTCGACTCTTGGTGATGTGATTGTGAAGTGAAGACATAAAGCAACAATGACAGCTAAGCCAAGACCAGACAGGCCTCATTTACTAACGGACAGGAAGCACTATGGAGGGTGGCTGTAAAAAAATTGCATGAAATCAGCGGAACGGATCACAGGTGAGTTCAAACGGGCTATCAGCAGTCCAGGTTGAATAGTGTCTGTGCGAAGAGACTTACTAAGAATGGGGTACAATTGTCAAACAGCTCCTCATAACTCACACGTTTCTGTAGTCAATGCTAAGTGATACTTTCAATGGACAGGGGATGAATGGAAACAAATGATTCGGAGTGATGAACAAAGCTGTATCCCGTGGTAATCCAATGGAAGCATTTGGATTTGGTGAATGTTTCGAAAATGCTAGTTGCCATCATATGTAGTGCAACAGTGAAGCATGGAGGAAGCATGGGAATGTTTTCATGGTGAGGGTGTGGTCCCATTATTACACCTCCAAAAATGCTAATTGTGAAGGGATATCTACACATTTTTGAGCATTGTGTAGTACACACAGTAGAAACACTCCAGAGACCATGACTTTTTGTATCAACATGACAGTGCACCCCGTCATAAAGCATTACCTATGAGGTGATGGTTTAGGGACAATAACATTACTGAAATGGTCTGGTCTGCCCAGAGTCCTGACCTGAACCCAGTGGCACACCTTTGAGATGAGTTAGAACCTCGATTTCGCTCCATACCCCAGCACCAGACATCACTATCTATTCTGGTTTCAGCTCTTAAGAAACAATGGGCTGCCATTCCTCATTTTATCCTAACTAGCAAGTTCTGGTCTTATACCCCAGGATCCTGGGCATCCCTCATTCACCCCCCCCCCCCCCCCCAACCCCATATGACATTCCTCAGAAATGTTTTACAGACATCCATGATTGATTTATCAATTTCACTGTATTAACAGGGTAACAATTATTGAACTGTACGAAAAAATGTAAATTAGTTACAAACTACAGTGTGCACTCACTTTATTCAATATGTAAACATCACTGCAGATATTCAGATTTATGTTATGACATGTTTGATATGCCTGCCATCTTTGGCGATGATGTGCCACAGACGAATAGCAAAATTCTGCATGACCCACAGAAGTTTCAGAACATCAATGCTGTCGATTACCTCCTGAATGGCTGTTTTCAGCACAGAAATAGTTTTGGGGTTGTTTCTGTACACTCTTTCTTTAATATAGCCCCACAAAAAGGAGTTGCAAGTGTTCAGAACTAGATAATATGGCAGAATGCGGTCCCAAAAGAGCTCCTCCAGGACATCAAACACTCTGCTGCTTTGCTTAGGTTGAGCTCCAACTTGCATGAACCACATCTTGTCAAAATCAGGGTCACTTTGGATAATGGGGAAGAAATTACCTTCCAGAACCTTCACATACCATTTCGTAGTCAATGTGGCATCAAGGAATACCACACCGATTATTCCATGACTGGACATTGCACACCACACAGTAACCCATTGGGAGAGAAGAGACTTCTCGATCATGATAAGCAGATTCTCAGTCCCCCAAATGTGCCAACTTTGCTTATTGATGAGCCCACCCAAATGAAAACAGGCTTCATTGCTAAACCAAACCATGCATGCACATACTAATCCCTATCATGCTCCACAGATAACCATGCAGTTTGAATGTCCTAGCACAAACTGTTCTGAACTTATGATGATTTTTATTTCATATAGTTCAATAATTGTCTCTGTACAGAGACATGCATCTGAACCAACAGTGATTTCCTACATGTAGTGTAGTGTAGTATGGGCCTACTGTATTGCGTATGTTTAGCATCTGGATCACAAAGTGATTGTTATAGGATTTCATAGACATTTCATCCCAAAATAAACTGACAGTAACTTCGGCACTTAACAGTCTGTGGATATTGTAGTCCAAAAATGAACAATGATGTTCTTATTAACAGTGAATGCTACACAAGTATTAGTTAATAGTTCTATGAACATACAGAGTTAATAGAGAATTCATAATTTATGCAATATGTGGAATACGTACAGAGTGAAATTTTAGTATATTCCATAGCTCATTGTAAATCATTACCATAGCCGTACATCACCCCGTATCATCATTTTCAATCATAGACACATAGACAAATCTTGCCAGATATTTTAGTACCGATAACAGTATCAGGTCCATTGCACGTGTTTGTATACTCCCTCAAATTATTTCTTGATGTCTGATGGAATCTGTCAACAACAAAAGAAGAGCTGTGATATAGTGAAAAACTTTCTATCTCACTAATTCACATGTTCAAAGATTATTAAGATATAATATAATAATACTTCCACAGTCTTTCACAATGTTTTATATCCTGAAGCAGAGACAATAACAATGAGTTCCTTCATTGATTGTAACTTGATGAAAACAAATTTGCAAGAATGTTAGTTCTGTCAGTTGGTGTTCTTCTCACTCTAATCTCATTCTCCTTAATGAGTTGATGAATATATTGAAACTGTCTCCATGTATTTATGATCCTGATCCACTAATAAATCTTCTAGTACTTTGTTTACCTAATCTGAAATTACAAACTGAAGACTGTAACTTCTTTTGACAGCTAATAAAAGTACTTAAACATAAACTTTAATTTTGTAGCAAAATCCCACCATTTTTGAAACAACTTGTTTATTTTGCCTGTTTTAACTATTCAATATTTCATTCTTCTTCAGAAAATTTACTTCTTGTTCCACAGCTTTTCTTCAATTATCAGAGTATTTCAGCTATCTCACTCCTGTGTAATTTCTTGGTGCCTTATGTTGAAGCACCATTCTTGGTTTATGTGCTGAATGTTCACTGCAATGTAATAATTTCTTGAAGCTGTATCACTCACATAAATTGTGGGTTCCTTTGCCTTCATTCTTTACTATTAAATTGTTCTCATACTGTTCTTTAGTGTCACTCAAGTGGTTATTGAAACAGGTATTGGACACATACAGGATAATGGAGTACTCTTGACTAATATGTTCAAAACTAATAATTTCATAGCCATTATCTACAAACTCATTTTTTCCTTCTATGTCTGATGTATGAACAACCTTTCCAGAAAAATGATTCATTGAATTATGTAATTGTTTGGATTTCAATTTTATTTGTCTCGGTATATGCCATTTATTTTTGTGATCAAAATTTTCATTTACATCTACATCTATATTCTGCAAATGACTGAGTTGCATTGCAGAGGGTATGTCTCACTGTACAAGTTATTAGGGCTTCTTCTCATTCCGTTCTTATATGGAGCACAGGAATAGTGATTGTTTTAATTCCTCTGTGCATGCAGTATTTATTCTAATCTTACTCTCATGATCCCTATGTGAGCAAAATGTAAGGGACTGAATTATATTCCTAGAGTCACCACTTAAGGCCAGTTCTTGAAACTATGTTAACAGATTTTCTCAGGCTACTTTACATCTACCTTCAAGAGTTTCCCAGTTCAGTTCCTTCAGTATCTCTGTGACACTCTCCCATGCATTAAACAAACCTGTGACCATTCATGCTGCCCTTCTCTGTATACGTTCAATATTTCCCGTTAGTCCTATTTGGTATGGGTCCAACACAATTGAGCAGTATTCTAAAACCAGTGACATGAGTGATTTTTTAAGCAGTCTCCTTTGTAGTCTGATTGCATTTTCTCAGTATTCTATCAATAAACCAAAGTCTACTAGCTGCTTAATCCATGACTGGACTGTGTGAACATTCCATTTCATATCCCTACAAAGAGTTACACCCAAAAATTTGTAAGAGTTGGCCAATTCCAACATTGCTTCATTGACATTATAGTCATAGGATACTTAATTTTTTTATTTTGTGAAGTTTGTAGTTTTATATTTTGCAACATTTAAAGAAAGTTGCCAATCTTTGCATCACTTTGAAGTATAATCAAGATCTGACTGAATATTTATACAGCTTCATTCAGATTATACTTCATTACAGATAACTGTATCATCTGCAAAAAGTTGAGGCTACTTTTCATATTGTCTGCAAGGTCATTAATATACAACATGGACAGCAAGGGTCCCAACGCACTTTATCCAAGATAACATGCTGTGTCCTCCTTACCAAAAAGTCCTCAATCCAGTCACACATTTCACATGATGCCCCATATAATTATACTTTTGACAATAATCAAAGGTGTGGTACTGAGTGAAATGTTTTTTGGAAATCAAGAAATACTGTATCTGTCTGACTGCCTTGATCCAAAGCTTTCAGTATGTTATGTGAGAAAAGTGTGACTTGGGTTTCACATGATCATTGTTTTGGGAATCTATGCTGGTTGGCATTGAGGAGGTCATTCCGTTCAAGATATATCATTACATTGACATGCTTCTTTGTAGTATGTCATCAGTTTCATAAAAAATGCAGGCCTTTACCTGATGAACAGCGTTCACAGATAAATGATCAAGCTCATTTTCATCATTGGACAGCAACATCAGTTCCAGCTTTATTCTTAAACAATACCCATACTTAACTATCATTTTCAACTATTTTCTTGATTCCATTTGCCCAAATTTCTTGGCAGAAATTAAGTTATGAACTCAAACTGGAATAAACCAAATATCTTCAAAATATTATACTGCCCATATCTTTCTCTTAAACATCACTTCTGTTATATCCTAGCCAGTAATGCCACCCGAGCCCGCTGCCAAAAGGTTGGCAGCATCAAAGTCCGGACACCGTCCGCATAAGCAGCGCCAGCGAGACAGGAAATCACCGCAAGTCTGTGCGCGCCACCGCTGGCTTCTGGTTACTTAAGCGCTGGAGTCGCGAGCGCTAGGACAGTTCTGTATTCGACGCTCAGTTGTATACTCGCCACCGAATTGTGTACTTGCTAGTCAGTTGTGTGTTCATCGCAGCAGAGTTGTTGTTTGTCGTCAGCCGACGCTGACCTAGCCGCTCCGACTCGAACTAGACAGATTACTGTAGATACGGAGTTCACAACTGTGTTTCTGTATCTTCGTTAATAAAGATAAGTACCGACTTTTATTTAATCAGAGTGTTTGGGTTTTCATCTTTCTGTTCACTGTTCCAGCAGACCGGTCGGCCTGCTATTAAAAGTGTGGCGGTGACTTCGTAAGCCGTTTCTACAGCGAATTGTTTGTCGCTACGAACACCGCCACAAAAACTTCAGTTTTATCTATGTCAAATACTTCAATTACATCAATTGTAACATGATATTATGTGCCAATATCAATGTATCTTTCATAACAGTGGAGTTTATATCCAAAAACAAATTATAGTTATCATTAAAAACTTTCCTTTCACTTTTGTACATCTTTGTGTTTTTATCATTTCTTGAACTTTCTATAGACTTTTCACAAGCTAACAGTATTTCACAACAATTTCTTTTATTAAAACTAGGAATCTCATTTGACTAATGACTTACTCCCTTACTTTGACAACAAATCAAACAAGTTTTACAATTCTTATTATTTTTTTTTTATTCTTAAAATTTAACATTTTTGGTAGATCATCTTGAGCTGTTGCTTAATTGTGCCTTTGTAGCTGTTCAGTTTGAGTACATAAAATGTTGATTTTTGACACCACTGCTGGAGCACCAACAGTAGCATCAAGACCTGTTGTTCACATTTTAAACATTGTTTCTGTAATTTATTGCATGTTTTATCATCACAGGTAAGTTGTGCCATGTATCATAAACGCATTTAACTTTTTGGGCTAAAATTGCAAAAATTGTGCAGAAAGGTCACCACACCAATTGGCTTCTTTAACATAGAAAGCTTCATATGTATTTAACTGGATTTCTGTAAATGATCTTGCATACTACCAGATGTTTTCCATCTGATGGTATGAAAGAGATGTTGAAGTAGACCAAAGTTTTCTACTGAGTGAGCATAACAGATTTTATACTGTTTCTTGTAAATAACTTTAATAATATATGGTCACTGTTAATATAGCCTGCCAGGTCATTAACAGACAGTAGGAACAGAAAGGGTTTCCTGAGGCATTTGTTCATGCATTCACTCACACATTCACCATGTTCTGTACATCACATAAAGAATGAGAACCTTCTGTGATGTGCAATGGGTAAAGGTATTCATTAATAAGACTTGCAAATCATAGAAATGTAATCTGTGTACCATGTTGACAATGAACTATCACTATCACGCTTCATGCTATCCACAGTTATCCCAATAAAACTTAATCAAGTAAATTATAAAGAAAGTTGTTACTTCTATAAAGAAAGCTGTTACATCATCATTTGTGATACAGAGCTGTTTAGCTGTTATTAGTATCTTGATATCTACTTGATCACAGTGGCACTTTTCAAAAAAACTATGCACCTAAAATTGCAAATAATGACTCCTGCTTCTGGTACATCACTACAGACCAGTGTGGCTTCAGCTGACAGAGACGACAGTGGTCAAGTTATTGTGAGTTGTGTTCCTGTGAATGTGGGCATGTACATTTTCTAATTCAGAAGAAGGCCTTTTGGCCAAAAGCTAACTTGTTTAGGAGTCTTTTTGTTGTGCCTAACTGCGACTCAGCATCTCCACTAGATGGCGAGTAGCAACCTATCCTTTTCATAACATTGACGTTGATGTAGTATTATTTAAACTGGTTTTTGGGAACCATCCACTTGGCTGCCTTGACTCATGGCTTCCATGATGTCATGCAGGATAAACATGAGTTTCCTATGATAAATGTCTTTCGAATCCATGCTGGCTGGCATTGTGTAGGTCGTTCTGTTATGTTTGAGCTCAGACTCTGTTCTAGGATTCTACAACAGATGAATGTCAACAGATGGCTGAATGGTAGTTTTGTGGATCACTTTTTCAACCTCTGGAGCCTTGTTTAATTTTAGTGATTTTGTTGTTTCTCAGTGCCATTGACAATTATATTTGTATCAGTCATCATTGCAGTGGTATGAGATTTAAAGTGGGGCAGTACCTCTGTAACTTCTTTTGTAACTAAATATTTGAAAATTGAGGTCTTCATTTCTGATTCTGTTTTACTGCTCTCAATTTCAGTTCATGTGTCATCAGTATGTGTCTGCTCACTAACTTTGGTCCCACTGTCAGCCTTTACATATGAGCAGAATTTCTTTGAATTTTGTGTAAAATCTTTTGATAAGATTTTTGATGTTACAACTGTGGTAGTAACTGAAGACTTCACTCACTGCCTTCTCGAGAGCCAAACACATTTCATTCAGCGTGTCCCTATCTACGTCTCCACAGTTTGACACCTATGATACAGAAGTTAGTGTTTCTTTAGAAGTTTCTCTACTGTGAATATGTACCATGAAAGATTCTTCCATCACAAATTGTTCTGCTAGGTACATATCAGTCCAGTGGTTGCTCAACCATTCTTTTGAACTTGATCCATAGTTCTTTTATGTGTTCTTGCTCAGAGGTAAATTTTCTGAGTTATTCTTGCGGATATAACATTGCTACCTTCTTTATGAACTTGCTGAAAATGTAAATCTTTCTACTTGTTTTAGTTGCCCTTTATATTTGTGCAATCATTGCTGTTACAACTGTCACATGCTCACCAATACCAGCTGCAATATAGAAAACCTCTAAACCCAGTCTATTTGTTGTCATTAGATCCAATACAAATATACTTCCATTATAAGTGACCTTCTGAAGCATTTGTTTCATGTAGTTTTCAGGGAAAGCAATTAGTATTATTTTGCAGAATTTCTTGACATCCTCTTCACTTACAAAACTGTAATCATCCCAACTGATTTTTGGATGATGGTTTGATTTGGAGACATGTACAAGAAGTTGAAGGTTTCTCCAAAGTTTATGATTACATCTGAGGATGAGTCTGGTGGTCAGCAGAAGGACAGAATTATAAGTTTATCCTCACCCTCAAAACTGAATCTTATCCAAACAATCTAACATGCAGCTTCTATTCCTGTCTCACAATGGATTTGTTTATTGCACTATTGCAACAAACATGCCACTTCCATTTCCTATTGACCTATCATTTTAATACACACGTAGATTTACTGAAAAATATCACTGCTGTCAAATTTGGGTTTTATACAGATATCTTTCCTAACATTATACACAGATAAGCCACAACATTTTGCCCACTGCCCACCATGACATTGGATGCCACCTGGTGACGTGGACAGGTGATGTCATAATAAAAGTGTGTAAGGAGAGCAGACACAGACAGAGATCACACTAGTGAAGATATGGGCTGCAAATTGGGATATTCATTGACATAAGCAACTTTGACAAAGGATGGATTATTATTACACAGAACCTATGAACAAGTATCTCAAAAATAGGGAATCTGGTTGAATGTTCACCTGTTACTTTCATGAGAATCTATGGAAATGGCTAGGAGGACAGCCATGGCTCTTCACAGAACATGGAGTTTAGAAGTTTGCTTGGTCTGTAAAGTATGGTGATCTGTGGCATCTCTGCCAAAAGAGCACAACGCTGGTGCATGCACATGTGTTTCAGAGCACATCATTCATCATACAGTGTTGAACATGTAGCGCAGTGGCAGACCATCCATATGCATCCACATGTTGTCCTGATGATATCATCAGTTATGATTGCAGTGGGCATGCAACCATTGGGATTTGACAGTTGGTAATTGGAAATATTTCAGCTCTTGGTGAATAACATTTTTGGTACACTGTGTCAATGGTAATCTCCGCAAATGCCACCATCAAGGTGAACGGCAGCTTGAAACATACAGTCCACAATGGACACAGACTGACGCGAGTAGCATTATGCTGTGGGAGACATTCTTATATACTTGCATGGGACTGTGGTAGGAATCAGAGACATGCTGATAGCTCCGAACCAACCTTATCCCTACAACCAAGATGTCTTCCATGACAGCAATGTCATTTTTCAGAATTACAACTGTCCATGTCTTAGAGCCAGATCTGTGCCACAGTGGTTTGAGGAGTATTGTAATGAACTCACATTAATGTCTGGGCACCCAAATTCACTTGATGTAAAGCCTCTGGATCCCATCTGTGTCGCTTTTGGGTGCCAATACTGCATACACAAATCAGCAGCCAGTTATTTACGTGAATTACCTGTCCTGTGCATAGACATCAAATGCCACATACCTCCACAAACCTACCGACAAACTGTTGGATCCCTGATACACAGAATCAGTGATGTATTTTGTTCCAAAGATGGACAAACAAGCTATTAAGCAGGTGTCATAAAGTTTTGGCTCATCATTGTATGAGCTCCACTATCATTTAGGACTGTTTGAAACTCTGGAATTTTGTTGTAGATGGTTTAGCAGCTGATCACTAGAATTACAGTCACTGCATTTGAAGGGCATTTCTTTGTGTCTTACACTTCAAATTCTTATAGCTATCATTATGTGGAAATGGACAGAATCACCAAAGCACTTTATAAGTGACTTGCAAGAAGCAGCTATGGTTCATCATCTGTCTACACATGGATAGTGGCTGCAAAAATCAATGGCCTATGTTACCAAAGTGGTCAGCAATGAAAGGCACCTGTTCCCATATTACATGGCCTGTTAAAACCTATCTGGCAGTTTGACCACAAGTGACTTCCCATGAAGCAGTTAACATACTTCCTAATTTACTTTCAGCCCAGGTATGATGGTAATGCTGGACAGAAAAGAGAAAAGTATTCCAGGCTGCAATCAAGCCTTCATCATTGGAAACCATGACACAACTTCTTGCATAAGTTCTAATAAAAAACATTTGCTAGGAACATTGAACATCAACACTTTACTAAATACTGGGAAACTTAAACAATTGATGAATGTATTAAACACATGTAGTATACTCACATTAGCACTTCAGGGAACCAAATATGAATATGAGAATGCATCTAAATGAGAGAGTTACAAGATTTATAAAGGGAAACTGGGCATAAAAAATAAACAGAAACTCATTGCGCTTGGAATATCTTTCATGGCCAAACAGAATCTGACAGAATTCATAATGTATTTTACATCTCCATTAGTGTGAATACGACTTCAGATCAGCAGTTAATAACAGCTATGCCATCATAAACTCATTCACACCTGCAAACAAGGTCAATTGGAAAAATCCAGAAGGTCAAACAATATTGGGAAAAATTAGAAAACAAGACATCAAAAACACTGAAGCATCACAAAAAATTACTCATAGATGTCTTCATACAAATCAGCAGAGAAGTGAAATACAAGGCAGTAGCATGAAATTTACATCTACAAGAACAGAGAAGGGCTTACCAACTTCTGCAGACAATTCAACTTAAAACTGTCAACCTGTTTCAGAAAATTGCCAGGGAGAGAGAAAATTTTTTCTTCTTGTAATACACATTAGGCTCATATCAACTCGCACAGAAATAACCAAACTAAACCATAGAGAAATTATGAATGTACTGTTCAGAAGATGGCTAGTCATGAACCCAATAATTTTTATCAGAAATTAAGGAAAATTTCAACATAAAAGACGAAACCCCAAAATTAAAAAATTCCATAGTACTGACACAAAATTTCTGGCAACAGGGACAAATTTGTTAAAAAGCTTCACATGAAGAAGGTAGGAAATTGGGATGAGACTAGAGAAGTAATGATAGAAAGGGTGAAAGAACTCGAATGACAGCCAAGAAGACAAAAACATAAATGGTGGAACAAGGTATGTGATGAAGCAATGGAATGTAGAATAACAGCTTCAAAAATGAAAGAGACTGGAACATGTCCACTGAGATCAGCAGACAGACATCGGACATTATTAGAGGAGAGGAACAGAAATATGAGGAAAATGACTAGAGAAGTAATGATAGAAAGGGTGAAAGAACTCGAATGACAACCAAGAAGACAAAAACATAAATGGTGGAACAAGGTATGTGATGAAGCAATGGAATGTAGAATAACAGCTTCAAAAATGAAAGAGACTGGAACATGTCCACTGAGATCAGCAGACAGACATCGGACATTATTAGAGGAGACGAACAGAAATATGAGGAAAATGATTAGAAGGAACAGATATACATTTCAGACAGAGCAACCTGATGGATATGAAGAGTATTTTCAGATAGTAAATAATAGGGTGCAAGACAGCGGACCTTCACTTCGGAGATTCAATAATCAAACTGATTACAAACAAAAAGAACTGCAAGTCACTAACAAAATATACACATAAAAAAAGTTTTGCATAACCTCAGTTCCGAGATTCTGGAACCTGTACAGATAATTGGAATAGAGATCAACATAGACATCATTTCTGCCCTCTTTATTGCACACGAAAACCACACATTGCATATTGTACCACCATATAGTGAGACCTTCAGAGGTGGTGGTCCAGATTGCTGTACACACCGGTACCTCTAGTACCCAGTAGCATGTCCGTTAGCATTGATGCATGCCTGTATTCATCATGGCATACTATCCACAAAATCATCAAGGCACTGTTGGTCCAGACTGTCCCTCTCCTCAATGGCGATTCAGCATAGATCCTTCAGAGTGGTTGGTGGGCAATGTCGACCACAAACAGCCCTTTTCAATCTATCCCAGGGATGTCTAGGGAACATGCTGGCCACTCCAGTCAAGTGATGTCATTATTACAAAGCAAGTCATTCACAAGATGTGCACAATTGGGGTGCAAATTGTCATCCATGGAGACAAATGCCTCGCCTAAATGCTGCCAATATGGTTGCACTATCGGTCGGAGGATGGTATTCACATATCATACAGCTGTTACGGTGCCTTCCAAGACCACAGTCAGCATATGTCAGCCCCACATAATGCCACCTAAAACAGCATGGAACCTCCACCTTGCTGCCTCGCTGGACAATGGTTTTTAAGGTGTTTAGCCTGACCGGGTTGCCTCCAAACACGTCTCCGACGATTTTCTGGTGGAAGGCATATGCGACATTCATTGGTGAACAAAACATGATGCCAATCATGAGCAGTCCATTAGGCATGTTGTTGGGCCCATCTGTACTGCACTGCATGGTGTCATGGTTGTAAAGATGCACCTCACCATGGATATCAGGTGCAAAGTTGTGCATCATGCAGCCTGTTGCACACAATTTGAGTCATAACATGACGTCCTGTGGCTGCATGAAAAGCATTATTCAACATGTTGGCATTGCTGTCAGGGTTCCTCTGAGCCATAATCTGCAGGTAGTGGTCATGTGCTGCAGTGGTAGCCCTTGGGCGGCCTGAGTGAGGCATGTAATCAACAGTTCCTGTCTCTCTGTATCTCCTCCATGGCCAAACAACATCGCTTTGGTTCACTCCAAGACACCTGGACACTGCCCTTGTTGAGAGCCTTTTCTCACACAAAGTAACAATGTGGATGCGATTGAATTGCGGTATTGACCATCTAGGCATGGTTGAATTACAGACAACATGAGCAGTGTACCTTTCTCCTGGCTCAATGACTACAACTGATAATTTGTCAGACCCCCTAAGTGTAATACGCACGCTCATGCATGATTGTTTACATCTTTGGGTGGGTTTAGTGACATCTCTGAACAATCAAAGGGACTGTGTTTGTGATAAAATATCCACAGTCAATGTCCATCTTCAGGAGGTCAGGGAACCAGGGTGATGCAAAACTTTTTTTTTTATGTGTGTACTCTAAGAATCTTCTAAGCTGTGAGGAGCTGATGTGATGACTAATTTTCAGACAATCTCAAAAAGAAAGCCCATCTTCAGTGCCATTGCCACTGCATCAAATTGAACAATACACTGGCCCTCTGAAAAATAATACACTGCAATATGGAGATGGAATATTAGCTAAGATGTGGAAACTTAGGAAGAAGTAGGTACCTGAAACCATTTATGAGGTTATTAAAGAAATCTGGGAGGAAGGAAGAACACCAGATGATTGGAAACAAGCCATAATCCATCCACTGTATAGGAAGAGAAGTAGGAAAGAAACCAACAATCAGCAAGGCATACTTCTACTTCCAGTTACTGACAAAATTATATCCTAAGTTTTACAGAGTAATATAGGAGCCCAAGAAGAATACACACCGGGTGAGTACCAAGATGGTGCCAGAGCAAATTTTTAACTGGAAAAGAATCCTCAGGATCAGAAAAATATGGAACCTTAACACAGTTATCGCTTTCATTGATTTCAAAAAGCCTGTGATTACATAGATGGACAATATTTCTACTACTGGAAGAATCAAGCATTAGCAAAACCACCAGACAGCACCAGACAGTTGAACAGTTGCAGACACAGTTTCAACAGTTAAATTTCTAGGTAAAGTTTTTGAACTTTTCAGAATTAACACAGGAATTCAGGAGGGTGATGAATTCTGATCCATTCTCTTACGAGGAAGTAAGACAAATACCTACAAGAGAAAAACATCAAAGAAATTCATCTGGGACAAAAAAGGGGGAAGGATTGAGGTGAAATGTCTCACTTCTACTGATCATGTTACAATAATTTCTAAGAACAAATCAGATGCAAAGATAATCACAAAAACACTTCAAAAAATTGCAGCTAAAACCATATTACAAATATTGCTTGAGAAAACAGAATACATTGAACATAAGCACAATAGAGAAATTTTATATAAGCACAACACAGAAATATCAATAGTTGACAAGTTTAAGTATTTGGGAAAATATAGCCTATACAATAAAATGGATTAGATAACACAAGTAAAGGAAAAACTAAAGAAATTTTATTTAGCATAAAAACCAAACCAAAACCAATATAATAAAAGATCATTTATGCTCCATTGCAACAATAATTAAATCAGAAGCACTGTACAGATTTGAGTGCCTTACACTGAATAAAAGAGATGAACAAGAAGAAATGGAAAAGAAAGAAAGGGAAATATTCAAATAATTTTAGTACTACAAAAGAACGAAGATAACAGCTGGATGAAGAGGAGAAATGAGATTCATACAGAAACAGAAACGATCACAGACACAGTAAGGAAGAGGAGATTAAAGCTTCACAGTTCCATTTACAGAATGAATTACAGCAGGCTCACCAAGACAATTTTGGATTCCATTTCCAAATTAAAAAACTCTTTGAGATGGCTTGAAGATACAGGAAGTGATTTGAGAAGACTCAACTCCATAGAAGAAACCATACAGGGCAAAGAAAATTTTAGGCTACCAATCGGTACAGCAAAATTTCCTATCCAACAACAAAAACCACAACCTATATGAGAGTCATAAGGAGCAGAGGTAGACAAGCAGCTAATGCATTAAAGAGTTCTACAAAGATAATAAAAATACTACATCATAGTTTTAGGTTCCAAGCAGTCTAGAATTGGCCAAACTCTGTAATAAGAACAATAAATGCTCCACACACAAGCAGCTACCTAGAGAGCAGCCCCTCAGTTTAGTGCACCCTTGACCTATTTAATGGGACACTACAACTCTCTGCCTAATGCCACAAGTACAGGAAGTCATGATTAGAGAACCTTCAAAGTTTCTGGTTCAGCCTTCTTTTCAGCTCAAGATCTGAGGCCCCCTTAATTTTGGAGACAATGGTGCAGATTGCGAACTTTGTTGAAGCTTGATGAGCAACATTCTTTGCCTGCCACTTTTATGAATGAAGTAGGGCCTTGGAGACTAGACAACAAACATCATTTATTTCATAGTGTGCCACAATCTGCAGCTCGTAGTACCCTGTTCCCTCAAACAGCCTATTTAACCCTTAACTTGTGATGTTAGGTCTCCTGCACTAACTCATAATTTTAAATTTGTATCCTCACATCTTGTTTTGCAGTTGCACGCTCCCACTACTGTCTGCCTTATGCTCTAATGGCCTTGAACATTGTTGAGGTTAGTTTATTCCCAGCTGTTACTGAGTGAGAATTGCAGCTTTATTATTAGGACACGCCCTCTGAGAGACATGCCTCACAACAAGGCTTCAATTCTGTAATATGATACAGTTAAATGATGCAAGTGATGTTGACAAGTGTGAGGAAGACTTATGCCTGGACGCGTGTGAAGATAATTCAGATTCTGGAATGCCTGGTGACGAAAGAGAAGATGTTGCAGTAAGCAATGTTCACAATAAGGTTCATTAGGGAACGAAATGGGTTCAAGTGGTGTTGTAACCTTTGTATCATAAGGAGACTATAAAGGGTCAAGCATGTGCACTAGGAAATACAGCTTTACAAAACACTGCTGTTGTCCATCTTCAGTAACAAATACTTGCAATACTGTCAACATCTAAAAACTGTACTACATTGTATATCCAGCTTTTAATTGTTCAGTTGCACTTGTTCATCTCAAAATATGTGATCAATTACTTAATGTTTTTACTAATCTATTTAGTACAAAGGATAGAATCAATTTGAGTAATACTCTTAATTTTTTAAGTTAAATTAGAACAAGTTGTATAGAGCATACATACAATGACTTCATCAATGTGCAGTATTTTATTAGTTGTCGATAGTTGCTAAGTACTATTTTGTACAGTCAGGATATCAGATTTCTTAAATCAGAGGGAAAGATAAAGCAAAATGTTTTGAGTAGACCTCATCTCATGTCTCAACATAAGCACCTCACAAGTTAAGGGTTAACATGTTGAATGAGACAGTCTGGTGCACACACAGAATACATAATGTGATACTTCCCATCCCTTGCTGACTTTTCCCTAAGACATATTATTATTCTCTGTATGTTTGAGAGTCCAACGATCAATACACATCTATCTTTTGCACTTACTTCCCCTTGATACAGAGTACAGCAAGCTTCCCAAGACATGAATATATTATTTCTGCTGTTCGCAACTTTTCATTTCACTCAACAATAGTGTTTGCAGTAACAGCAGATGCAATCACATTTGTCTCCCAGAGAAAATTAACTATTGAAAACTCATTGGAGTGTACCAAGAGTAGCAAACAATTAATGAAACTGATGTTTACAATACACTTCCTTAATTCTTCCCACACTAATGAGATGGCAGATATAGACTGCTTGAAAAGCGTGTATGATAATATTCTGTTCCTTCTCTTGACTAAAAGAAGAAGAATTCCTGTTCTTTATTATTAATCTCTAACAGAACTTTTACATAGTCAAGACAAACAAGAAACTAAGCTCCACACTTTGGTATGTATGAACCAATCAGGGCTGACTGACAATCAGGTTACCCAATGATGTAGTCTGGAGGGGGCTGAGTGAGCACACAACTCTCCTGGCTGTTGCCAGCTTTCTAGACCTTAGAGCTGCTACTTCTCATTCAAGTAAACCCTCAGTTGGTATCACAAGGCTGAATGTACTCCATTACAGCTCTGTCACGAATGAAACACACACATGGTAGTATCAGGAACTGAATCTGGGTCCTTCACATAGTAACCAGACATACTGACCATTGCCTATGGAGGTGGACTTGCATAGCCAAGAGCCTCAGAAAAAAGTAATTACTTTAGTGGGCTGTCCTTCGGTGTATGAAATGTGGAACATAAAATGTGTAGAATGTGATTTATTAGTCTCATTATGTACATTGTACAGATCATATGATCTGTTGTACAGGGGACACACAAGTTTAGCAAAAATATAATGTATAATTATTTACAGAAATTCTTTTTACACTGTTTTAAGAGTAATGCCAATAAATATAACAGTACAATATTTATTATAAGTCAACAGTTTACCAGTTCCCTTTATTGTACATGGACAACACTGCAAAATTAGCTATAGATTTTTATTGTTATAGTCTTTCATGAATTCTTCAGAGGTGTAGTAACATTTTTCTACTAAAATATTTTGGAGTAAACTTTTCAGCAAATCAAAGTCCATTCTTAATATGTTTCTTCCTTTTGTTATAGATGTACAGATGTATAGATGTACAGTGGTGTCTGTGCATAAAACTTTAAGTGATATGAAACGCAATTTGAAGTTTTCCTTGTGACGAGTACCATAGCTATGCTTAAAATGGAACTTTTCAAGATTATTTTGATTATTATATACAAAAATCAAAATTTCAAAAATGTGCAATGAAGTAGTTGTTAGAATATTTAATATCGTGAACAATGGGTGACATGACTCATTTTTGTGGGCAGCACGCATGTTTCTAATGATTTTCTTCTGAAGAATTAGTAGCCTTGTACTGCTTCTAGAGTTTCTCCAGAAAATTATCCCATACCAAGTAACAGATTCAAAATAACTGGTAGACTGTCTTTCTTGTGTCCATATGAATGGCACCAGACAAAATAAACATTGAAAAAGCTAGGGAAATTAATTTATTTGCCAGGAAGTCTATATATGTCTTCCAGTTTAAACTTTTATTAAGGTTTAGGCCCAAGAATTTGATATGGCTAATGCCTGTCATCAGTTGATTATTATGGGCTATTTGTACAGGACATATTGCTGACAATTCAGAGACAAATTTCATTATCTGGGTCTTAATGACATTGAGCTGTAGTACATTTTTAAGGAACCAGGATTCCAGTTTCCCCAGACCATTTTCTGTACTATCTGGAATCTTTTGCATTGTATCATTTTCTATCAGGACTGAGGTGTCATCTGTGAACAAGGCTGAATGAGCATTGACATTTAATGGTAAATCATTTATATACAACAAGAACAGGTAAGCACCCAGTATTGAACACTATGGAAATCCTTAGAAAATTCTTTTCCATTCAGAGTGGTAGTTAACTGAATTTGATGTTAAAATAACTCTTTGTTTCTTTTCTGTAAGATAAGAGATGAACCACTATAACACAGTATCTTGGATCTGATAGCTCTTCAGTTTGTGAAGTAATAATGAGTGGTCCACCGAGTCAGAGGCTTTCATTGGATCACAGAATATTGCTGACACTTTTGTATGGTGACCTAGTGACATGTTTTTTTTTCTGTACATTCTCTGATGGTATTTATGGTGCTTTTTCCTCTTTGAAAAACAAACAGATTTTTACAAAAAAAGTCATTTACTGTAAGGAAATTTTCTAGTTGTTTTGCCACAAGTTTTTCAAATATTTTAGAAAAAAGAGGATGGAGAGAGATAGGCCGGTAGTTTCCCATATCTTCTGGTGATCCCTTTTTAACTAATGGCTTAATCTCTGCATCTTTTAGAACATATGGGAAAGACTCGTGTTCAAGGACAGGTTTAAAATAAGTCTGTGGGTATGAAATAATATGGCGTACTGCCTTGATTACCATGGAAGGTATCCCAACCAATCCAGCTGAATTTTTGTTTGTTAATGATAATATTCTGACTACCACATCTTTCTGAGTGATTTTTCTGAATTTTTTAAAACAAATATTTTTTTATGTCATCTCTAAGCCTGAAAATCATATTTTCCTGGTGGACTGTCATGTCTAGGTCAGATTTTGCTGTATTGACAAAGAAATCATTGAAGCAGTTTCAAATTTGTACATAATTTACAATAATATCACCCTGAAACCTAATTTGAGAAATTTCTTGACTTTTAACATTGACTCCCAACTCTAATTTCACAATAGACCAGACTGCCTTTGCTTTATTCCTTTGTTTGTTTATGAATATACTATTTGCCATTTTTTTTTTTTTGCTGCCACTATCACTTTTTTGAATATTGTCTTATAGCACTTAACATAAGTTACAAAATTAGAGTTTCTATTTACTTTGAGCTCATTGTGCAGCTGTATTTTTCTGGTACTTGAAATTTTTATGCCTGGTGTAACCCAATTTTGTTTATTCCTGACTCTCTTTTAATAATATTTTGGGGGAAATGTATCACTGAATACATCCAAAAACAATTTAGAAATTTATCAAAATTTTTGTTGCTTGAATCACAATGTTCTAAAGGCCAGCTTATAACACTTAACTTAGCACAAAACAACCGTGTAATGATTTGATTATTGAAATCTGGAGCAAATCATCATCTCAAAAATATTAGACAATGATGCAAATGGTAAAATAAGGTAGTATTGTACTTGTCAAATTCTCTGGAACTACTCTTTTTATAGAGCAATGCCAAGTTTCTGGCTGTCTGGGAAATGGTCAGCAGCCACTTGTGCTTTTTTTTTTTTTTTTTTTTTAAATGGAGTTATTCTGAACTGTTGTTAGATAACCTTTGTATCTATCATTTATGTCAGAGGAAAGAAATCTTTCAATGAGTGTCTTCCCCTTAATGTACAGCGGTATAATGACCAACTGACTTTTGCACATAATATGTGTTGTTTCTTCTGCCTGCATAGAGTAAAAGTGGCAGCATTAATGTCTTTAATCAATTCTTCAATGTAAAATTGATACATATGGTCTAAAAGTTCATTTTGTATAAAGTGTGAATATATTTACAAATGGAGGTACTAGAGCTATCAAAGTGGTCATCTAAAAGATTGACAAGATTTACTTGAAGAGACAAGAAATCTAAGAAATTTCCACAGTTAGCTGAATCTTTAGTGTTAACTCATGAGTTCCACAAAATGTTAAGCACTCTGCTACTTCATGTAATGTGTGTTTGTCCTCCATAATTAACTCATTATGCTTATGAATTTCTGTTCATGTTTCACATGCTTAATCGGTCTGAGGAGCAATGTTAATGGTGTCAAACATTTTGTATTTACAGGCATTTTATAAATGCTCTTCACTTGCCTCATGTGTCTTAAACTATTCATTTAAATGCTTTAGATCCTTACAGAAAAATGTTGCCCACAATCCTTCACTGCCAAAATAATTTTTCTTTCTCTCCACTGACTGTTAACTGCTACTTTTTGAAGAACCATGTATTGCAGAAAGCTGTGTTCTTCCTTCCATCAGGTTGAGACATTAAGAAACTTTTTGGTTGATGTGCATGTTACAGCTGGATTTATAGCTTCTCTTTTATATTTAATAAATTAAAGTTTTTTTTTAGCGAACAATTTACTTTATTAATTTTGAAATTGCTGTAAGAGTACTTCAGTTTCAGCCTCCAGGATAAGGAACACTACTGAGAGATGGCTACTTTTGTTGTTAATGACACTTTCCATTGACCTAGAAAGGTGTGTTAAGTGATGTCGGTGAAAATTCGGGTTACGGGCCCAATCTGGCTGGCCCAGACACTGTGTATAGGTGCAGATGGGTGGGAGAGTGGTAATTTGACAGACAGCAGGGTTTGATGGGGTGAGGGAAAGAGGGGTATGCATGAGGCTGTCCATCTGCTGGGCCCATACGATTTGGTCCCAAGCTACGCCATGGTAATGGGTGAGGTAGAGCAAGATAAACTACAACTGCAGTTTACCAACTCAAAGGTGTGGAGGGATTAAGGGCCACAAGGTGCTGGCCCTCAGCTGAATAGAGTAGGGAAAGGAAAACATATCCATTGCTATGGGATGATGGGCTGAGGGAAAGGGTGAGAGAGAAGTAGCGGGAGACATGGCCCCACTCAGAGTAACATGAGTAACATCATATATTTCTGGAACATATTAGTGGAAACTGTTCCTCATTACCTCTGGTCTCTTGTCATCTGTACTACACTACAATCATGTCATTCTCAAACTGTTTAATATAATACTGGAAAATGTGCAGAATAAAACTATATTCCAAAATTCTGGTGGGACCTGACCCCTCTTGCTATTACAAATGAGCCACTCTTCTGAATTACTGATGTTTCATGTCTAAAACAAAGAATATTATACATTGCAAGTCCTTCATCTTTTTCTCACCCCTCCCCCCCCCCCCCCCCCCCTCTCTCTGTCTCCCCCCCACCCCCACCACTCTTTTCCACTCATTTGCTACCTTGTGCTTATGTAGTGGTATGATTGGCCAGTAAGTCACCATTTCCAGTGTACTCACAAGTGGTGTAAGTTTCGAACTTGATGAATTGGCTCCTTCTGGTATTCTGCTGGAAATATTACTACTTCCATTAAAATTTTTATTTCTTAATGAGTTGACAATTTTCTCACTTCATAGGGGAACAGGGAGAGAGTTAAACCTCATTATGTCTTCAAGGTATTACATCAATGTACTACTTTATCATTATGTTTGCACATAAGAAATTGCCTAATACACTTCAAAAATGTAGATATTAAAACTATCTGCTACAGACCTCTGAAATTTATAGTGTCTTGGTTTTCCTGACTAGAAACATTGTTGTCTTTTGTTATTACCCATGTCTGACATTCTATCTCTGTCAGAGACCATAGTTTCCTATTTGTGACACAAAAGTACTTTTTGGTCTTCATTACTGTTTTAACCTACAGTCATGTGTCCTGTGTACCTGTCTGTCTTGATTAAAGAACTTCTTCCAATCCATGGTGGTCTGATAAAGCAAGCAGTGGTAACAATATGAAAGAACAAACAGCCTTGGTTGCAAAACTGGACTTTTTATTTTATTTAGCCTCCATCTTAGTTGTAAAACTGAATCTTTTATTTTATTTGACATTCAGTGGAAAATAAATAAAAAGAACCCAGTTTTGCTGCCAAGATTGTTTGCTGTTTCATATCTCTTGATTAAGCTTCTCTTTCCTGGCAATGGAGTTTCTAAAAGGTTTACAACAGATGTCATACTTGAAATGAAAAATGCTAATCAATGCCCAAATAAATTAGCATAATTTATGTGCTGTTTTCCCCACTAAATTACATAAATATGTTGCTTGAGGAACTAAAAACTTCTGTTATAACTGCAACGAATACATGCACTGCAAAATTTCTATTCAATCTTCTAGAGTGCATATAATCAACTGTATTTTCTGTCAGTACCATCACACATACATATCAGTGATCATGCACCAACCTTACACTGTTTCTCCATCAAGGATAATCTTGTATACTTAGGATACAGTTCTCACAGACACTCAGCTGCTCAAGGTCCTCCCATCACTTCCTTGGTCATCCAGCTGGACAGTTTCCAACAGGTTTCCCCATAAGCTCAGCTTTGAACTGGCACATGTCTGGCCTCCTGGCAATGTGGCCTGCCAGGCTTATGCTCTGTACTTTCGTTTTCTGCACAGTGTTCCATTGCTTCACCAGATCACACAGTTTCTGTTTCTTCCTATATCTCTAGGTGTTCTCTTTGCAGATTTGTCTGAAGATCTTTCTTGTGATTTTTGATTCAAAGATCTACAGGTTCTCCTAATCTTTTTGTGGTGCTTCTGTGCATTGGTTACAAGAAAGATACATATGGTGTAGTTACTTCCGAAGATATCCCTACCATCAATTTGTAGGAAACACCAGTGACAGGGTGGATTAGGTGGTGGTAGGCAGCTGTATGGGACAGCTCTTGCACCTGATTCTTCCAAACAGCTATGATCCATGGGGCAGCTGGGTGAAAGTAACAATGACAAAGGAATGATTATGAATATTGTGGAAATATGTTGGTCAGAGGAATGCCACTTTAAAATGAATGAGAAATATTTGGATAAAATTTTTCTAATTTCAGGATCCTTTGGAGGTAGGTAAAGACCTGGTTCAGAGTATAATTTAGTTGTTCTATTCATGGATAATAATGTATGAGAGATGAAAGTGATGCTTCTTTGTTCCTGAATAGAAGGTGTAAGGAGATCCTAGGAGATCTGAAGTTAGGTATGAGAGATTCACTTCTAGATATTGGTTTACAGAGACATTGACAATATCACCATATTGGGAGATGAATTGCATGTCATTATAAATGTGACAACTGCCAATAATTATGGAAGGTTTCAAGGAGTGGGAGGATATAGGAAAGAAACATGTGGTGTGAGACTGAAGATTTAAAAATTCTTGGAAAGTCATCAGAAGATAGGTGGAAATGGATGAGTTTCATCGTTCACTTGCAATAGCAGCTCAGTGAGATGGTTCAATGTTTGCTTTGTGATTTTTCTAGTCTGTTGAAAAGGTGGTAAAAAGGTGTTTCCTACATTTTCCCCACTATTTTCCTGATCATACAATGAAAAATTAGCATGATTCATTCGACCATCATATGGACAGGTTCCTTTGCAATTTTTGGCATTTCTGACTCAGTATTATGTTTAATGATCCAATTGCTGAAAACATTGCCTAAAGTTGTGACTTTTGTCTAAATTCTAGTTATTTATAAGGTTTACATTTCTCATTTTACATACATACATGGTCTACCTTGTAATTAATATCTTATACACAACCTTTGTGTTTGTTTCAGATGCATGGAAGGATGCAGAAACTGCTGTACCAGACTTTGTTACTGTTTCTGTTATGCTTCCATTGTGGTGCTAATAATTTTTTCCATAAAAGGCATTTCCAAAGCCATACATACTCAGAAATAAAGGATACAGTAAATTCTAAGCATGCAAGCAATTGTGCACATCTGCAAATAGAGACAAGTAATAAACAAACACAAGCAGAATTAACAGATTTGGAAAACCATGAGTCTGGGTCCAGCGTTCCAGTTCAGACCAATGAAGCCCAAAACAGTTACGGCACAAAACATAATGGAGACTTATTATACATAGATAAGAAAAAAATGTATCAAAGGAAGAAAATGGTTGATTTTTCTTCTAAAAACTCAAATTCAGTACTGTACGGTGATACAAATAAATTGACATTATCCAAGGAATCATCACTAGAAACACTTGTAGATTTTGCTATAGATATGCTCAATCAGAAGATAAAAAGAGAGGGAAATAGTAAAATAAAAATACCTGACATAAATGAAACATTTTATGAACAGGTTGGTCCTTTGAAAGTTAAAGGAGAATTCTGTGCCAGAATGGGTTGGTTCCTCTCATTGTCTACTTTGTACCGCACAGATCAAATATATGTATCACGAGGAGGAAATATTCTTACTTTGCTTATTAGTGTTGGTTTAAAGGAAATGTTCATTGATTATGATGACTACAAGTTTAAGTTTATGGAAGTAGGTCCTACAGGGAAAATTGAAGCTCAAGTTGTAAATAACTCCATTGAAATGATTTTAACTGTTGATATTAGTGGTTCAGGATGCAAAATAAAACTCGCTGATATCAAAATTACAACATTCAGTGGCCTCAAAATGCATGTAACTGGTCTTGGCAGATTAAGTTTTTTTGTATCTAAAGTAACAACATGGATTATTGAACTATTCCATGAAGAAATTAAAGAAAAAGCTGAAAGAATACTGGCAAGAGCTTTGGAAGGTGTTCTAGATAATATAAAATGTTAAAGTTTTGAAATTTCAGGGTTTTTGTTTTCCATACATGTTATCACATAATTTCTTTAACAATAAAATTTTAAAGTATGGATTACATTTACTATTAACCATTTTGTTATTTTGTCTCTCTCACTGTGCATGCAACCATCTTATATCATACATAGGGACATCAGAAAATAAGTTAAAAGTAAGTTACACATACTGTCCCATGCTCAGACCATTGCAAAACAATGGTTGGGCATTGTCATAAGAGAGTACATATTTCTAGTTCTCTGCAAACACAGTTTTGCTGCAATATGGGTAGCAGACACATCACAGTATGTGACTAACATTGTGCAGCGACTGGAAATAGTCTCTAAAGTGTAAGTACATGGGACAGTACTATTCTTGTGGGCAAACTATCTAAATTGCACACAGATTCACCATGAAATTTTGCAGGTATATGGATCAAATGCAGTGTCACATTCAGCCATAGTGAAATGGTGCCAACAATTAGACCAAGGAATGCCAGACATTGGTGACATAATCAGGAAAGAAGGCTACCGACATACACCAAAGGCAGTTGTTTTGGCAAACTGAAAGAACATCTGTGCAAAAGAGGTTTTCCAATAATGAGGGCGTTCACACAGTGGTTCTCTAATGGCTTCATGGCCAATGAGCACATTTCTAACACTGACAGATTCAACAATATGTAGAACTTCCCAACCGATGTTTACAGAGACTTGGCAACTTTGTTGAAAAATAGTGTCATGCACTTGTGTCACACTGAAGTATATTGCAGTATTCAATAAAAATTAGTTGCCCTGCACAATAATGTGTCACTTATTTTTTGAGATCCCTTTATACAAAACATATCAAAAACTTCAGATTAATCAAGGAGTAAAAGTAGTCAGTAGAGACCATAAATGAAGTTTGTATACATGCTACAAACCTGCCAGCAGCTTGAGTTCTAGTGGCCTGTTTGCTTGTAAGTAAGTACCAAAGTTTGGATGCACTGCACATACAGTGAAAATGATATATTGCAGTTTGTTTTGTTATTCACTATGCCTTATAGTCTTGAAAACATAAATCCTGAGCTCTACACAAAATGTGAAGAATGGCAAATAACTGAAAGTGAAGAAGATAATAGTGTGTAAGCTACACTTGGCTTTGTTGTATGGGATTTGTAAATGCTCTCTTAGATCACCAGGTTCACACATCAAAATCTAATGCTTCAAGATGGCTGGGTTACTACAAGTATAAAATTTCAGTACTTATCTTTAGTTACCCTATATTCTTCAAGTTGCATTGTGTTTCCCAGAATCAGAGTTCCATGTAGCTTTTGTGTATTAATGGATTTGGTGTCTCTTAAATCAATAAAATGCCATTATGCTGTCAGACATCTTGATTTATTCACTGGTAGGTTGATTGCTACCCATTATGTACAGTCCAAAACTTTCACCGGTGTCATGCAATAGTTAAATTTACAGAGAAACGTTCATTTACATCTAACCTCTAGCATAGGTTACATTTACCTCAGAAAAGTTTGAGGTCTTTGGAAAAGTAACATTGTCATATAATCTCTTTCAGTATTACTTCCATACATAAATGTTTATCAGAAACCTATACTGGTGTTAAAATTAGAACAGATATTAAAGGTTCCATTTCATTAATTAAACGTTGTAATTATAGCACTTAAATACAGTAGTATGATTTTACAGTTATGTTTGTTAATAGTATAGGCAGCAATGCCTAAATGTGAAACAGAAAGTCATTGCTCACAATGGGATACTTAAGAAACTGATTGGCAACAGCTGAAGAGCCAACCTGCACCTCCTAATGACTTCTGCACTTGCGCTCTGTGTATCAGCCGCTGAGTATGCTGCTCCTGTGTGCTATGCTTTGGCTCTTGCTAAGCAAGTCGATATTGAAATCAATGATACTGCAAGGATCATCTCAGGATGCTTGAAGCCAACATCAGTGCAGAAATTGTATCCGATTGTTGAAATAGCCACACCCAAAATCTTGAGGGCCACTGCTGCAGACAATGAGAGAACAAAGCAGGAGAATGACCACCGACATCCTCTGTACACTCATCAGGCAGTGAGATCCTGCCTTAAATCATGCAAGAGTTGCCTTGTTATGACTGTGCCATTGGAGGGAGCACCAGAGGCAATTCGTCTTGGAAGCTGGAAGAGCTCACTGCCCATGGACGTCTCAGCAAAAGAAGAACTAGCACCTGGCGCAAACCTACCCTGTATACAGGTCCCTCAACCACCTAAGAGTGGCATTCCCTGATTCAAGACCAACCTGAAGAAATGGGGAATCCTTCCAGCGAGTGCAGACACTGTGCACAGACATTATGTGCAGACAGTCTTTGACTGTGGGGCTGAAGAAGATCTAAGCCACCTACTTGTATGCCCCACCTGGACAACTCGTGCACAATACAAGATGTTTATGAAGGAAATGACAAAGCTATTGCAGCTGCTATTTTTTGGAAATGCTGACCAGACATGGAAATGATGAGTACATGTAATTTGAACAGAGGGTGAAATTTGGTGCTAGCTCATAAATATCATAATTTAAACTTATTCTCTTTAAAGCTGTGACTTTTATTAGTGGTTTTATTTATTTAACAGTATTAATAATAAGTGGAATTTTGGTGTTGACACTGAGACTAATCAGCTGAATTTTGAATAGATGTTATGTACAATGCAATATAATTTTTCTTATTTCAAAAAAGCTCAGTCCACCAAATTTGAGGGAAAGTGGATGTTTTTCTGGATCCTCTGTCACCTGAGCTTTCTAGTGGGATATACATTTTGAAAATGGAAATAGTTTCTGTATTATGAAATTTTGTAAATTATGTGTTTCTTGAATTTCAATGTTAATTTTGTATTCTGATAATTTTGAAGGTTAATTATGAGTTGTGGCTAACAACAAAGAAGTTTGATAATCATTGTTAATTAAAGTGTTTTACAGTGCTTTTCATTAATATTATTTTATTACATAGTTTCAGTCATGGTCAGAACTGTGGGTTTTCAACAAACATTGCTAAGTGGAAGACATTAATTCATCTATCATGTTAGTAAGTACATGTCATCTCCATGGATAGCATAGAGAGTTACTATTCCACTTACAAGTATTAATCTTTCACTCATAGTGAAAAAACAACAATAAAACTTATTGATATCTTGGCTAATGAGTTTTGTTACTTGGATACCAATCTGACTGCAAAGCGAAATGTTTGATACCGTCAAAAATTGTTACAAGTGTTACCAAAGAATTATCACTCCAGAGAAATCTTTGAACTCATATGGCATATTAATGATCCAGAGCATCCATTATCATTAGAGGAACTTAATGTTGTAGAACTCAACATCATCTTGATGGAGAACACCAAGAACAAAGCAGATGTGCAGTTCACTGCAACTATTTCATACTGCAGCATGACAACAATCACAGGATTTTCTTTAATGCTACAATTGTTGTATGCATTAACTCCCAGGCTTAAAGTCAGTGTAGAGACTGGACCTGGCACCACCCCCAGATCTATGGTATTTCTGAACGGGGGCAAAAACTTGATAGTGGCACTCTTCCCTCCCCCTCCTCCACTACCAATTTGTCGATTACTTGCAATAGGAAGTAAAAAAAAAAAAAATCAGTTCTTAAAAAATATGTCAATTTTGTAGCAGACATCTTTCTGGATAGTTTGATATATAAAACATATATATGCTGGAGGAAATTTAATACATGTCATTTGGTCTTAAGTATGTCAAAGTGCTGTACCATGCCTCTTCACACAGCATTCTTCTATGGCATGTCACTCTCCTTTGCTCTGTGGAATTCAAACTGTATGTTTTGTAATGGAAGCCATCAAACCTATATTTAAGATGATGGTAATTAAAATGCCCTGTGATGCCTCTCCTGCTCCCAATCAGCCAATCTGACATCCTACCCCCTCCTCCCCCCTTAAACAAACTCTCACTTAATAATACTAAATGGGATTATTGGTGACCGGAAGAATAAGAAGCCTTAAGAAAATTTGCACTCTTTATTACCTGTTAGCTAGTAACTTTCTCTTTTGTGTGGCATAAAATTAACTATAGAAACACAAAACCAGTAAAGACAAGAGACAAGCAAGATGATACATATTTCTACAATCCAATCCTTAGGTCCCAGCATTTTTTTCTCTCTCATCTTCCTACATTTTTACATGGCATGATTTTCTTTCTGCAAAAGACACTATTGCCTCATCAGAGTTGGTCGAACATTTTGCTACATGAAAAATCAAAATGTTCTTGCCTAATACTGAAAAAGCTGTTAATATGAATAGTACCCAAGATGATTATTTTGTCATTGTCTGCTAGATAAAATGAAATAGGTGTTTTTAATATTACATCAGTTCTAACACATGCTAAATAAGTGAGATTGTTTCAGCACAAATGGTCATTTGCAATATAAAATGCCTATTAGGCTTACTACAAGCAAAAATTTTATCTTAGGAAATAGTTTCACATTTTATTCATATGCTCCAGTTTCTCAAGCATGAAATCAAAAGTTAGTAGTATGAAATTTTTATGTAAATTTGGAATTGTCATAGTCTTCCATATAATTTGTGTCATGTTCCCATTTCTTTTTCTTCCGCGTTCTAACAAACAATCTTGTCATCTCCAATTTTGTAACTTCTCCTGCCATTGTCAAAACTTATTCTTTGTTTAACTTCATTAACCCTATCAGAATCACTGGTTTGATTATCCTGCCTTTATTCTCTGGTTAGGCCTTATTATGTGTTGTACAACATGTTTTCTGTGCTGTTCCGAGAAAACAACTTAAGTGGCTGCTAACCGGGGACTCTTCTTGTCCAAACTATTTATTGTCCATGTTTCACTTCCATACATGGCTACACTCCATACAACACCCACACCTGTCTGAAGTCATTAATCAGCGCATCATTACTGAGAGTAATGTATGAACAATGAGGAGGTATTGAATAGGATTGGGGAGAAGAGAAGTTAGTGGCACAACTTGACTAGAAGAAGGGATTGGCTGGTAGGACATGTCCTGAGGCATCAAGGGATCACAAATTTAGCATTGGAGGCAGCGTGGAGGGTAAAAATCATAGAGGGAGACCAAGAGATGAATACACTAAGCAGATTCAGAAGGATGTAGGTTACAGTAGGTACTGGGAGATGAAGGAGCATGCACAGGATAGATTAGCATGGAGAGCTGCATCAAACAAGTCTCAGGACTGAAGACAACAACAACAACAACAACAACAACAACAACAACCGGGGACTGTACAACTACCCCTTACTAGTGTCTGTCAAAATTTCATTTTCTTGGGTACAAGATAATACATAATCTTTCTTACCTGTTATTTGTGTTACTCATTTACTTCCACTCTTGTAGTCTGAATCTATGGATTTCACTAATAATTATAACAATGCTGATCATTGCACACCCAATCAGCACATAAATAAACAGTGATTGGCATTCACCTGTTTGAGTTTATTCGGTGCAGCTTGCACAGGTCGGACCCCTTCTGTCTGCAGGAAAGTTTCTATTTTTAGATGTACCAGAGATTCCACTGCCAGAGACATAACATACACTATGCACGCATTCAGAAATGAATGTATGATTCTTTCAGAAATCAACTTAGAATGTGTTCTAAACTGTTCAAAAACAAACTGTGATGCGTTTCAAAATCATATGAATAATCGAAAGACCAATGTATGCCAAATGCTAGGCACTTTGCAAAATAAAGTTTTTCTTCAAGAATATGAATTTGGTCCTCCCCTGAAATCACTGCCCAGGGCAGATATCATGGGTTGCCCCCCACCCCCATATCCGGGTGTGCCTGGTACAAATGCTTCAGAATCAGCTGTTTAGAAACAGCTAACCAATAAGGAGAGAGTTTTGTCTCCACCGAAGAGCCCACACCTGACTGAAGTCATTAATCAGTGCATCATTACTGAGAGTAATGTATGAACAAAGACTTTTTATATGGATATGTAAGATGTACCATAAATATATCTTGATACTATTGTATATTTAACTCTTATGATTTATTATTATTATTATCATTTCTTTTCTTTCTCAGACATTATGTCTGGCTAAAAATGGAAAGTGATGCAGACCTTGAGCAAGCGTGACTTCCTTGTAACTGTACGGTATATGTTACATTGCATTTGGGAACTTTCGGGTAATTGAACAAGTATCAATAATTACAGATTTGTGTAGTTGTATATATAAATTTGGATGTAGCTGTATTGCGTTGATGTACTGGTGGATATTGTGTGGTATGTGTTAGATGATACGGGTGCTTGCCATGTAGTGTTTTCTTTTTGCAATTTACTTTCTTCGTATCTGTTGATGTTATGTGATCTAAAGGGTTGTAGAGGTGGTTATGAAATTGTAGTGGTGTAGCCGATGTATTTATATGAGTGATTGCTTTGTGTATTTTGCTAGTTTCTGCTCATTCTATAAAGAATTTTCTTAATTTGTCTACCTGTCCATAATGTAGGTTTTTTATGTCGATAAATCCCCTTCCTCCTTCCTTTCTGCTTAATGTGAATCTTTCTGTTGCTGAATGTATGTGATGTATTCTATATTTGTGGCATTGTGATCGTGTAAGTGTATTGAGTGCTTCTAGGTCTGTGTTACTCCATTTCACTACTCCAAATGAGTAGGTCAATATTGGTATAGCATAGGTATTTATAGCTTTTGTCTTGTTTCTTGCTGTCAATTCTGTTTTCAGTATTTTTGTTAGTCTTTGTCTATATTTTTCTTTTAGTTCTTCTTTAATATTTGTATTATCTATTCCTATTTTTTGTCTGTATCCTAGATATTTACAGGCATCTGTTTTTTCCATTGCTTCTATGCAGTCGCTGTAGTTATCCAATATATAATCTTCTTGTTTAGTGTGTTTTCCCTTGACTATGCTATTTTTCTTACATTTGTCTGTTCCAAAAGCCATATTTATATCATTGTTGAATACTTCTGTTATCTTTAGTAATTGGTTGAGTTGCTGATTTGTTGCTGCCAGTAGTTTTAGATCATCCATGTATAGCAAATGTGTGATTTTGTGTTGGTATGTTCCAGTAATATTGTATCCGTAATTTGTACTATTTAGCGTGTTGGATAGTGGGTTCAGAGCAAGGCAGAACCAGAAAGGACTTAATGAGTCTCCTTGGTATATTCCACACTTAATCTGTATTGGCTATGATGTGATATTTTTTGAATTTGTTTGGATATTAAGTGTGGTTTTCCAATTTTTCATTACTATGTTTAGGAACTGTATCAATTTAGGATCTACTCTGTATATTTCCAATTTTTTAGTAACCATGAGTGGGGTACACTATCAAAAGCTTTTTGGTAATCAAATGTATGCGTAGTGTAGCGACCTTTGTTTAGTTTTAGCTTGGTATGTCACTTCTGCATCTATTATCGGTTGCTCTTTACATCCTTGTGCTCCTTTGCAACAGCCTTTTTGTTCTTCATTTATAATTTTGTTCTGTGTTGTATGTGTCACTAATTTCTGTGTAATGACTGAAGTTAATATTTTGTATATTGTTGGTAGGCATGTTATGGGGCGATATTTAGCTGGGTTTGCTGTGTCTGCTTGATCTTTAGGTTTCAGATAAGTTATTCCATGTGTAAGTGTATCAGGGAATGTGTATGGGTCTGCAATGTAACTGTTAAACAATTTAGTTAGATGTGAATGTGTTGAGGTGGACTTCTTTTCCAGGGGCTTTCCAATTGTGAGTAGAATTAATTGCTTGGGTGGCTTCATGTTGCAAAATTATCATTTCAGGCATTTGTGGTATCATCTTGTATGTGTCTGTTTCTGCTTGTATCCACCGTGCATGCCTGTTATGTTGTACCGAGTTTGACCATATGTTGCTCCAGAAGTGTTCCATGTCTGTTATGTTTGGTGGATTGTCTATTTTAATGTGTGTGTTATCTATTGTCTGGTAAAATTTCTTTTGGTTTGTGATGAATGTTTGGTTTTGTTTCCTTCTATTTTCACTTTTTTTGTATCTTCTAAGTCGTTTGGCCATTGCTTGTAATTTCTGCTTCTTCTTCTTCTTCTTCTTCTTCTTATTATTATTATTATTATTATTATTATTATTATTACTACTATTGTGAATGAATAATTGTTGCATTATCAATATTACTTTAGCATGCATATCTGCTTGCCCTGCACAGGCACAATTATGTACAATAATAATTATTGTAATTTTTTTTTTTTTAATGTATTGAACACACTGACGATGCCAATTGTATGGAAAACATACTGAAAGGCAAATAAAGATTCTATTCTATTCCATTAAGAAAATGGGTACTGTAGGCTGCTTGATGAGAAGAATAATTTGCTTTTACAAAGCCTTTATCACTATTGTGTCCCCCTGTGGGTCCAAGGGTTCAGATAGGCCCGAGGTATTTCTACCTGTCATAAGAGGTGACTAAAAGGAGTATCACATGTTTCAGCCTGTATGTGATGGTCCCCTGTAGGGTTTGATCTCCATTTTTCAAAATTTTCCCGAAGAGCGAGCTAATTAGGGAATGGGACATTACATGGTGCATCGTGTCCATCATGCATTGAAATCTTTAGCACACTTTCACATCGTTGCATTGCAGTCCCAGCCATTCTCAATATCTTGGGCAAGGACACCTTCCTGAGTGCATTTTCCACAGTGCAATATGCAGTGTCACTTTCTGTGCTGACGATAACCATGGACTTCTTTGCATCTCATATCCAGCGTGGTAGCCAGTCCGTTGTGGTGGGGCTGCCATGTACCATGTTGGTTGTAGCCCCCTGACAACATAGGGATTGCTCTGCTGATGTCTGCACTGTTAAATCCCCACGTATGCCAAGGAGTAGATGCCCATCACCCTGGGGCATCAGGACTTCCAGCAATGGCCATCCTGCCAGGTGGCCTTTCCTGCGTCTGGGTGGCACCTGCAGGCTGGGCCCCTGGTCAGAGTGGGCGCCATCAGGGCGGGTGACACGTCATGAAGGGTAGTACGTCATCTCTTGCTGGTGGTTCACCATCAGCAGTCTCTAAGAGGGCAAAGTCTAACTTCAGTGCTAAGAAATATGACCCCAAGTCATTCCCCTCCCTGGCCACACCATGGGAGGAACACCAGGCTAAGGATGGCAGCAAAGCTTATTTGCCCCTGTACCTCGTATGTATAAGAGTTGATGGGGAATCTTTCATGTCCATGAAGTCTCAGTTTTTGTGGAGGATTTGGAGGACAAGTTTGGTGAGGTGGGGGACTTGTCTAAAATGCATTCTGGGTCCGATTTGATAAAAACAGCATCCTCTTCCCAGTCATGAGTATTACTCGCTTGTGGCAAGTTGGGGAATGTTTCTGTTACCATCACACCTCATAAGAGCTTAAATATGGTCCAGGGTATTATATTCCACAGGGACCTTCTTTTGCAGTCTGATGACAAGCTGCATGATAATTCAGAGTGGCAAGATGTTCATTTTGTCTGGCGCGTCCATCAGAGACCGAGGTTGCCACCAGTGCCTTCATCTTGGCCTTTGAGAGTGACACATTGCCCGAGAAGTTAAAGGTGATGGTGTACCACTGTGATGTCAAGCCATATATCCCTCCCCTGATGTGGTGCTTTAAGTGCTGGAAGTTTGGCCATATGTCTTCCTGCTGTACTTCCAGCCCCACCTGTCGAGATTGTGGACGTCTGTCACATCCCAATACTCCATGTGCCCTGCCTCCAATCTGTGTCAACTGCAGAAAGCATCATTCACCTTGCTCACCAGACTTCAGGATTTTACAGAAAGAGAGGAAAATCATGAAATATAAGACCCTTGACTGACTGACCTACACTGAGGCTAAGAGGAAATTTGAGCATCTACATCTTGGGGCTATGACTTCCTCATACTCCACCCCTACGAGAACAGTTGTCGCCCCATCAGTTGCTCGATTTCCTGTCGCCTCTCAGAACTGGGAGACTACACCTGCCCCATTGATGGTGGGGAGTACCACCCTCCCTGTTGCTCCTGCACCACCTACTTTGGGAGCAACAACACCCCCCCCCCCCCCCTCCCTTTGGGGATTTTCAGTCTTCAGTCTCTACTTCTGAGCCAGAGAAGCATAAGGCTTCTTCAGCACCTCTTGCTAGGAATGGGTCCCTTGGGTCACTCCCTGCCCAGGTTTCTGCTAGTGGGACAGATGACATCCATCAGTGGCTGAAGAGCCCAAAAGCAGCTGGACGTGGGGCTTCATGCTCATCCTCAGTCTCAGAGACTGATTCAGTGAAGTCCTCTCAGCCAGGGAGACCCAAGGAACAGCGCAAGAAATCGAAAAAGAAGACCCCCATGAACAAGGAACTTGTGGTGGCACCCACACCACTGCTACCTACAAGCTTCACATCTGAGGATGGGGTGGAGATTCTGGCATCTGTTAAGGACCTGGATCTCACCAGATCCTCAGACACAATGGATATAGACTTCTCAGGCAAAAAGTCAGTGGCAGCAGGTAACCCTGAGGCATAAACATCCTCACTGAATGTTCCATGCCTTCCCAGTGTCACAATGATGTCGTCCTCCAGTGGAATTGCTGCGGTTTTTTCCACCACCTGACTGAGCTACAGACGGACAGAATGGCATGACAGTACACACAACAAACTGCGTGTCATTAAGGAGACTATGAATATTTGGAAGTTTTCCATGCAGGCCTCTTGCAGGGAATTAGTTGTCCTCTGCCAGCTCCATATTGGCCATGCTTGGGCGACCCACAGTTACCTCCTGCACCCTGAAGACCCATCTGAGAGCCGGTGTGGTGCCCGTTTGACAGTGGCCCATATTCTGGTGCACTGTCCCACTTTGACAGCCCTGCGATGAAATCTTGGGTTACCGGACTCATTTCCGCTAATTTTACCTGACAACACCTTACCAGCTGATTTAGTTTTACATTTTATTGGTGAGAGTGGGTTTTATAATTTGATCTAAGTTTTAGTGCATGTCCTTTGTCCCCTCTGTGTCCTTCACCTTAGTGCTTCCAGGGTGCAGGATTTTATGTGTTGTAGAGTGGCTAGCTTCTCCTTTTTATTCTCATGGTCAGCCAGTCATGGTAATCTGCTTTATTGTTTTAATCTCTTCATCCTGTTTCTTGTATTTCAGTGGTTCTCTTGTCCCCTTTTGTCCATTTACATGTTTGTTGCCCTTCATTGTTCTCGTGATTTGTCCTTTCATTCCATTTTGAGTTGACAGTCTTGTTTGTTATATTCTCACACTTGTGGAATTGTTTTATTCAGAACAAGGGACTGATGACCTCATAGTTTGGTTCCTTTCCCCTTCTTTTAATCCAATCAGCCAATCACTATTCTGAGTGTGCTTGTTATTTATGCAGCATAGCTGTTCAGTAGCAACGATGTTGCAGGTTTGTAGTTTTTCATCTTCAGCTGGAAGAAGATAAAACATTTTCTTTTCATAGTTGGTATTCTCAAGTGCCTAAATATGCTTAAGTCAGGTAAATGCTCTGTGATGCATAATTCATTTTATTGTGTTCACAGAAACCTTAGCAGGAAACATTTAATTCCCTTAAGAAATTTAAGAATGGAAGAAGAAATACCTTCAGAAAAGTCACATTATTAATTAATTACTGCGTACAATGGGAACTTTCAATTTCATGTTCATGTGACAAAAGAAAGTGATGTTAAGGAAAATGTTGACTTGTAAGTTGTTATGTGAGATACACTGTATATTTTTAACAGTAAGCAGTAATTGTTTTAAAATATTTCACCAATATATGAGTTCCAAAGTGTTAAAAAAGTGATTAGCATTGCTGCCTATAGATGGGGGGGGGGGGGGTCCTTGGTGTGACTCCAGCCAAGATCAGAGATTTCATTCACTTGGAGACTGGGTGTCAGTCCTGTCCTTATCATGTCATGTAATCTTCTTTGATGCCCAAGTTCTTGAAGTAACATCAAACAGAAAGACTTACACCTGTTAGCCGAACAAACTGAAACAGAATTAGAATTATATTAATACCTTCTGCTGCTGATGGGCATTGATATATATCAACGGGGACAGGTGAAAATGTGTGCCCTGACCAGGACTTGAACCCAGGATCTCCTGTTTACATGGCAGACGCTCTATCCATTTGAGCCAGCAAAGGCACTGGACTATTTCACGCACACTACCCATGAGACCCACATTCTCACCTTATATGTCCACACACTACATTTGTAGTGTCCCTACCCAACACACTCATTACTCATGGAAGACATTCTTATCAAGTCCCATAAGAGTTTGGGTAATACGTGTGCATCAACACAGAAGAAGGAGGTCATGGCCAGTATTTCCAGAACTAGGTACTTAAAAGGATATGGTGTCTGTTCTTTTGGACATGTCAGAAAGAACAGACACCATATCCACATAACCTCAGACAGGATCATTAACCAGCCTTTTCGTATTCTTAGGATGAACAGCAGTCTGTGACTGTGTACTGAAAAAACTCTATTATACAGAAAAGTATCATTATTAGGTGGCTGTAAATAGGATAGAGGATGACTTAGACACAATTTCTACTTGGTATGATGAATAGCAGCTTGCTCTAAGTGTGCTAAAATTTAAGTGATTGTAGATGAGTGGGAAAAACAATAAGGTAATTTTCAAATATAGTACTAGTGTTGTGCTGTTTGACACTGCCATTACAGTTAAATATCTATGTGTAATACCCCAAAGTGATATGAGATGGAATGAGTGAGTTAAGATGTCAGAATGGAAGGCAACTGGCTGACATTAGCTTTAGGAAAGTGTAGATCATCTACAAACTAAATCACATATAGAACATTTGTACAACACATTCTTGAGTACTGCTTGAGAATTTGGGATTCCCATTAGGTCAGATTAAAATAAAAATTAAAGAAATTCAGAGGTGCGCTGCTAGATTTCCTACCTGTAGGTTCGATCAACACAGGAGTGTTATAGGTATGCTTTGTGAGCTCAAATTGGAACACCTGGATGGAAGATAGTGATCTTTTTCTGAAACACTATTGAGAAAATTTAGAAAACAGTCATTTGCGGCTGGCTGCAAATGGTTCTACTACCACCAATGCACATTTAGTATAAGGACTGCATAGACAAGATAAGAGAAATTAGTGCTTTTATAGAGGCATGTATACAGTCATTTTCATTTTGCTCCATTTATGAGTGGAATAGGAAAACAAGTAGTCGTGGTACATGGTACGCTCTGCCATACACCATGCAGTAACGTGCAGAGTGTATATGTTAGTGCTATGACATTTTGTAAAATATTTTATTTCTTATGTCACAAACTCCCACTCGAAAATAATGAAAAGGGCTTAATTGTGTTCAGGTCTTTCAGTAGGTCACCTCCAAATATGAAATTTGTAAAATCATGGAAGAAGGTAGTATGATTGTAAAATCGCATAGAAAAGAAGAATTGCTCCACTAGAGCAACAGTCACTTGAAAACTTACAAATACAAATTGTTGGTCATTATATATTTCTTGAATCATTCATGAAAAAACGGAAAGAAAATGTAACAGAAATTGTGAAGAAAGTATCAATGTTACGGCAAAAGAAATTAAATTTCCTGAGCATATTTATTTAAGTTTTAGAAGGAAAATTGGATAAGGTACTAAAAACCTTAGAGGAACATGTAAAATGAGGAAAATCTGATCAACTGAATGAAGTTTTGACATTACAAAAGAAAATAGTTACACGCTATGCAGTAAACACAGAAGGTTGTATCGTGTTCAGATTGAAAGCAAAGGGACGTGCTGGTTACACAACTGGGGAGACTGCAAGTTTGAGGACCATATATCCATCCAAAAGGAGAATAATTCTCTTGCAGCCTACTTCAAAAATTGCAACAATGACAATGAAAGTAATACTACTACTTCTACTTTGAGTACATCAACATCACAGTCTGACAGTGAAAATCAGGATGGTGTGGCGACATAAAACCACTGGTTCTACCACCCAGTAATATTGCTGACCTACCACAGAAAGAACAACTGTATCTATGCCAGATCATTTCTCTGTAGTACATGCTCTATGCTATGCACTTTATATGCTGTGAGAATAGAAGTACTCATAGTAAGTGACGAGAGTGCAAGTGATTATTTATCACCATAAATATCATGCACACTCACTACCTACAGTTGTGACCCTGTTATTTTATTTCAACCATGCTATGAAATGCTGAGTTATACTCATGCTGGCATGCTGCCGATCACCATGGGATATTATAAACTTCACAATGCGAATAATATGCCCCACGATGGTGCTTCATCGCCTACCACCATTACAGACAGTTTGTGCATCTGTTTGGCATTCTTGCCGATTCTCAAATGACATAACTAGTACAGCTGTGGTTCTCGAATGGTGGACATTGTTCCCAGTGTTTCAACAACCACCAAATCAGGGCACCATTACCTCTCACCAAACGGACGAACACACCAAATCGTAAATCAAGTATGATGTTATCAGTTAAGGTGGTGAGATGAAGCCTGCCACTCCCTTAATTAACTGTGCTACCTCAACAGTGACCATACCCAGTGAACAGTGGTAGCCTGCCACCATCCCCACCTCCCACCTAACCAGTGCTACTAATATACTGATCCGTGACAGCATTAATCAACTACACCACACTCATTTTCATTCTAATTACTCAGCACATATCAATATTCCGTGTACAATGTACCCAGTTACCTCCAGAGTACCACAATTGTTGACAAACAATCCCCACCATACACGACCACCTTCCACTGCAGAGAACCAATATTTATGGGTTATTGTGGACAAATCTGTCTTACAAGTGACCTTCCTTCGATTTGATTTTAACAGGGAAGCTAAAACAGCTTAGGTCCAACCCACCACTGCCCACACAGAAACTAAGTTTATTGTGCAGTATTGCTGCCTGTATATCTAGTAAAGCCAACCAATGCCCTTAAATAGTGCAAGGAGTCCCTCTACCAGTTTTTTGTTACACACAATTTCTTCAGATTCCGATGTCCCAAAGATTCTGTATCTTTTACTCTCCAATGCCATGCATTTGAAGATTAGGTGTGATGCAATTTCTTCACTCTCATCACAGATCCTACATTTGGGGTCCTCTTCCATTATACCCATTGTGTGTAGGTGTTTCTTGAAATTCCCATGGCCGGTCATCAGTCCGGTCATTAGTTTGATCTCTTTCCTGTTCAATCCCAGGATTACCTTACCATGTTTTTGTTTGTGAACCTTGGTCCAATATCCTATGTGCTGTTTCCTATGCCAGTTCCCTAGTTCTAATTTGATTATAGCCTTGGTGGTTGTCAGGACGGGTTCTGATCCAATAAATGGAGTTGTTGCCCCAATCTTAGCCAATCTCTCAGCTTGTTCATTGCCACAGATCCCTGAGTGGTCAGGGATCCACACAATGTTTACCCTATCACTTCCCCTTAGCTCCACCAGAGCCCTGTGGCATTCTGCAACAATCTTAGATCTTGTTGCAGGAGCTGCCAATGATTTCAGGGCTGCCTGGCTGTCTGAATAGATGTATATGCTATGGTCCTTGTAGCACCTATGAATATTCTCCTCCACACGTAACCTGATTGCAGTAATTTCAGCCTGGAATACAGAGGCCAGTTTTCCTAGAGAGATGATGCCCTCCCATCCTGGCTGAACCCCATACACACCTGCTCCATTGCCTTGGTTTATTTTCAGCCCATTGGTGAACTAAATGATGTCCCCTGTACGGTGTTGATCTGTTTTTTCCCACTGCTCCCTGCTTCGAATTATTATATTGTGAGGCTTGTTGAAACAGTTGGGAGTTATTATATAGTCAGCAGGCATTTCCCCAGCCATTCCTATATTTGCCTCACTCACTATGTTAGTGTGTTATTCTGGATATCCGAATGAAACCCAGTTTTTGCCAGTTTTAAGTCTGTGTGCTCCAGCTGCTGCTCCCATCTTGACTCACAAGTGTAGTGGAGGCATATCCAGCATGGCTTCCATTCCAGCGGCTGGTGTGCTGCTAATTCTGCCTGTTATGGCTAAGCAGGCCAATCTCTGCACCTTAGCAAGATCCCTAGCTGCAACCCACTGTTCTACCTTCTTCCACCACACTATGACTCCATAGGAAATCCTAGGTCTAACCACTGTGGTGTATACCCAGTGCATACCCCTGGGGCTTAGGCCCCTGTTTTTGCCACAAGCCCTTTTAGTACTCAGTAGAGTACTTTTTGCCTTGGAACAGATGCTCTCAATGTGAGGGTCCACGTTAGCTTCTCATCTAAGTTACCGCTAGGTATTTCATTATCCCCTTCACAGGTAGAGTTTCATCAAAGAGCTTTAGGTTCCAACTTGAGTGTCGAATATGTCTCTTCATAAATGGCACCACAACAGTCTTCTTAGGATTAACCCTCAAATCCTGTTTAATGCACCGATTTTGCACAGTGATCAATCCTCCTTGTGCCATATTTCTAACTGTGTCAGTAAATTTGCCAAGTATTACTATGACAAGGTCACCTACATAACCTTGGCAGAAGCATTGTCTGGAATTTAATTCCTCAATGAGTTCGTTCACCACTAGATTCCACAATAGAGGGGACAAAACTCCTCCTTGTGGGCAGCTTCAATTGTTGTTAATTACCATCTTTTCATTCATCATGGTAGCGTTTACCTTCCTTCCACTAAGCATGGCCCTGGTCTACCTGCATATAGTAGTCCCCAGGTCATGCACCTCTGCTGCCCTTACCATGGAATCGAAGGTCATGTTACTGAAGGCCCCCTCTATATCCAGGAAGATGCAGAGGGCTATTTCTTGGAAGTGAAGTGCTTTCTCCAGGTTCCCAATGAGATGGTGGAGAGCTGTCTCACATGAATTACCTGGTTGATATGCATGTTGGTTTGAATGTAGAGGAGCCCTACTTAGCCGCCTCTCCCCAACATATACATTAAACAGTTTTTCCAATGTTTTGAGAATGAAGGAGGACAGATTGATTGGTCTCATATCCTTGGCCTTGGTATGATGAATTATCCCTGGCTTTGGAATGAAGACAACCTTCACTGCCCTCCAAGCATTGGGAATGATTTCTACTGCTAGGCTAACCCTGAATGGCCTGCATAGGACTCTCATGAGCTTCTCTCCTGCCTGTTGCAGAAGAGCTGGAAAGATTCCATCTGGGCCAGGTGACTTGAGCAGTTGGATTTTGTTAAAGTTCACATACTCGTTGGCAGATTCCCAGTCCTCTCTTTGAGTGCCTAAGAACCATTGTCTCTCCAGGATCACATTCTGGTCTGTGTTGTCCAACAGAGCATATTGAGGAAAGTGAGTTTTGAGAAGCAATTCCATCATCTCATGTGCTGTCTTTGTATATTCCCCATCCTCCTTCCTTGACATACCTCCTGGACTGGTTGGTACTCTAGTGAGAATCTTGTGAAGTCTGGCTTGTGCAGCCATGCTCTCCACTTCCTCACAGAATGCCTTCCAGGATGCGTTCTTTGCTTGTCTGAGTGCAAGATTGTAATTGACAAGGGCCTCATGATATGTAGCCCATTGTCCTTTATGTCTCACAATATTAAACAGTCTCCATATCTGTTTTCTTTGCATTTACAAATTGTTATTCCACCAAGGCACACTCCTATTTGTGCACTTCTTGGTGATTGTGCAGTTGTCCTGATATGAGGTCACTATGGCAGAGGTAACAGCCTTCCTGAATGTAGGTTCATTGCCCCTATTCAGGACTTCTAAGTTGTCAGCTAAAAGACATTCAAGGAGGTACTCACCTCTACTTTTGATGTCTTTGCTGCCCCATACTAGGTTGTGGGCACTGGCGTCACATCCCATCAGCAGTTGGTCATCTTGCCAATGGTAAGTATCTATCAATCTCCACACCTCCAAGGGAGGAGGTGAGCTGTCTTCATAAGGAAGGTATGCTGAGGCCAAAACAATTTCCCTCATGATACCTTCCTCACGTTGCTGCATTTTAATGGCCACCAAGTCCCTGGTGCAGAAATCCATCACTGGCATGAAAGAAATTCCATTTCTTACATGGATGCATGTTCTGGAGTTTCTTAGATTTCTAGCACAAATCAGCTTACCTCCAGTGCCACCAAGGCCCAATACACCCCCTTTATATAAATAGGGTTTTTGTATCAGGGCCATGTCCACTTCCTGCCTCCCAAGGCAGTGACTCAGGGCAGCAGAGGCTCCTTTACTGTGCTGCACATTAATCTGCAACACCTGTAGTCTCCGTCTTGCTGCCATCTTTAAGGTCTTTGAGAACCCTAACAGTGACCTATGAGGACCCTAAAAACAATTTCAGATCCTGCTCCTGCATTGCCTTCAGGAACACCCCTTTCACTTCCACCACCATAGTTCATCCTTCTGGTTCTACCTTCCAGTTGATCACTCTCCAGTCTTCTGCTGAGACTTTTGCCTTCTGGGCCCCTATTTTCCCAAACAGAATCTTAGGAGAGACTTCCTTAAGAATCTTTGGTACCCATATTAATATCTTTGCAGTCATAAGAAGTTCTGCTGCCATCTTAACCAGCAGCTTCACATCGTCCCATGGGGATATCATGGGCACCTTGCCCTTGAGCCATTCCACCAAGTGCACCCCTCTCACAGACAAAAATGAGGGTACCATGATCTAGATACACCCTCCTAAAGTTGGGTCCTATGCCAGTGTCTCCCCCAATCGTTTCAAAGAGGGCCATCTGTACCAGTTCCTCCTGCTGTGAGGTGATGGCCACCAGTGGATAGCATTCCTGGATAACTGCCATACTAAAAATGGAGACTGCAGTACTAGAGGTCTGTTTCCCTATTTCTTGCCTCGGTGTTTGCTGGACTCACTTATCCAGGGAGGAGGGAGTCTCTGATTCCTCCCTTATCCACTTTCTACCTGTCTTTGATGTAGTGGAGGTCTGTGTATCCCCTTCAACCTGAGACAGTTTCTTCCTGGGAGTCTTAGGTTCAAGTCCCTTTAATTCCCTCCACTTGTCTTTAGGAAGCCATTCTTTCCCGTCCTTTTTCCTCTGTTCCCTGAGTAGTTTCCTCCTCTGGGACCCAGACAAGCCTTTGATCTTAATCTGGTCCAGCTTCTCAGTTACAGTTCCCACTTCTAGCTCAGTAGTGGGAATGCCTTCCATCGGTTCTGACCCTGATGTTTGGATATCTGAGATCTCAATTTGCCACTCAGTTTGTTTTTCTTTGTTTTCTTTCGTCATGTCCATTGGTCCCGTGAGATTTGGGGATCTACAAGGTCCAAACCACAAATACCCCATGCGGTGTAAGGCTACTTACTCAGGGAGGTCCGCCGGTATCCCTGAGGCTCCGTTTGCGACACATCTTCCCATGTGCCACATAACCCTCAGCACAGATCACATCACACGTTGGGTTGGATCAGGGAACTGGGTAGGACTAGGAGTGGATAGGGAAGATGGGATTTTGTGGGACACTCTTAGTCTGCTCCATTGGCTGAGGCCTTTCCAGCAGTAGGTCCTCTGCCTTCGGCATAGCCCTCAGCTTCATGCAGATATGCAAGCCTCTCCACCCACATGGACACTGCTTCGTCAAGGTGGTGTCCCCCGGAGAGGGATCTTCCTTTACCAGACCATGTTTTTCCACGGCTTACGCCTGAACTTTACGTTCTCCGCAATACCGTATGTCAACAGACTGGCTTCACACTTGTTACGGCCATGCCACAAGCTGCATCAGATCATCACGACAATGTCACACTGACAGCAGCCACACCATGCTCTGGGCCACATTTGCCACATGATGTCACTCAACAAGCCGGCACATCATGTCTACCTGCAAGAGCACAGGGTTTTCACACCATACCATATCAATACAGTGAGCCTGTATGCAACTACGACCCACGCAGGGTGGGAACACAGGGAGTACCTACAACAGCTGCCACATTGGGTGACCTACACTGATGTGCATTCCGCCGTGATTACCACCAACCAGAACCCATCCACCACGCCGCATTCTCAGTACCCCACTATGATGCTATCCTCCATGGTGCCAATGTACCAGCTGTGACACCTAAACCGCATCCTGTGATAATCAGATACTCAGTCATGACACCCACATTACCGATACACCTACTGCACCACAACACCAGCTGCTGCCTCTATCAGCGCTACCAGATAGTGTTCACAAACCCACATCATGTATCCAGAACGAGATTTTCACTCTGCAATGGAGTGTGTGCTGATACGAAACTTCTTTGCAAATTAAAACCGTGTGCCGGACGGAGACTCAAACTCAGCAAAGGTCCTGAATTCAAGTCTCAGTCTGGCACACAGTTTTAATCTGCCAGGAAGTTTCCACATCATGTACTTTGGATGACTAGAACCACCTCATACTGGCACTGGCCTCTCATTACTGGGTAGATTACCACCGGGCACATGCCAAATTACATCTGCTACTGCTACAAGTTGATTCTCCACAAGTATGGTTCACACTCTGCGAGTGCATGATGGAGTTGGCTGGGATCACAGATGACAACCTCCACACCAACACTGATCTTATCAGTGACCTCCTATTGCACGCACCAACCACTGACAGATAAGAGACAGTGAAGACACCCATATTACAGTGCCTGCCATGTTCACCTGAACAAAAACTCCATTCAACCATTGCTGAGATGTCACTGGGCCGTGATACCCTGTCAGCACTCTGGTGCAGGTTACACCTCTGACTCAATACAAACCTCTTACCAGATCTTGCTCTCTGGTCACTATTGCTTCTCAAGCTGCCTGAAAATGTAAACAGCCATGCTAATGCATGAGAACAAATTGCTGGAAAGCCAGTTAGGATGCTTGCCCTCATGGAACATCACGCCTTGATAGACACCTGCATCGGCTCTGGCACCAGTGTCAACACTGGTTGCATCTACAGCCAGCCCAGGCCAGCCTGCACACAAACTGTGCCCAAAGACCACCTCACAGCACTCACTGCACAGCACCCAGCCAACTGACAGTCACCAAGCTGCTCTGAATTTAGCCAAGCCCTTCAGTGCCGCCCCTGCAGCAACCTTGCGAAACTTCGCTGCACCAAGGCACCAACAATCAGATGCCATGACAAACATAGGCACCACATTTGTAGTGGAATGTAAACAACCACCTACAGCATTCACGCCCAGCTGTCAACCCACGCCTAACTGTCACATCAACTCACCCAGCCAGGATGTCTGCCTACTCAGCTGCAGTGCCCCTGCTGGTTCCACACATGCTTCAGTGATGTCCCTGTTGTCCACCTTGCAGCTACCGAAACTAGTACAGCAGCCTGACACAGGTGCTTCCCTGCTTCTAGCCACCTTGTTACAAAACATGACAACACTCATCATATATCATGTATACATTCTAACAGCAGCATGACTCTTCATCTCCTATGACCATCTTAGAGCATACTTGCTAGTCGACACAGGCACTGCCACCTCAGATGGCACATGGAAAATGTACACCATCTGCTATACAACTACACACTTTGAATGATTCAGTGACTCCCATGATAGGCATGACCTCTATCACACTTAAACTGGACAACCACACCCTTCGCTCGTGGACGTTTTCTGTGGCTGACACCATAGACCAGTTTTGGGCGCAGACTTTTTGAGGCTCTATAATCTTCTGCCTGACCTGAGTGATGGCTGCATGCCAATCAGTAGAGTAAACAGTGACCATCTACTAATGGACAGGGCTCAGCTGCCTCCTCCTCTTCCTACCTCTGAAACTATACTGGACCTCATGCTAAAGAGCCAGGCATTGTTTGAGGAGCTTAGAACCATGACTACTGTGAACACCGACCTCTGCCATACCCATGCCAGCTCACAAGCACCTAACACACACCTCCACAACCACCGCTCTGAGCTCACAGATAACTACACATGACACAGCAACAGCTGTCATCACATCAGCAACAATGAGATATGCATGCCTGAGATGCTGCCAGACCATCAGAACCACAGGTCAGTCCAGTGCCTCTTACTTCTGGTGGTGATGCTCCCATGAGTGGGCCATGCAAAAACAGTGATATTGCTCTTGTAAGTGGGTCCAGTGTAAACAGTGATATCACCTCCACAAGCGGATCATGTGCCTCATGTGCTACTCCACATCAGCCCCATAAAAAGATTAACTTCATACATGATGCTACTGTACACAGAACTAGTACTGCCACAGTTCACCAATCTGATGCCAGCCCCACCACCTCACCCCTCAAAAACTAAAGGTGGCCAAGGCTGCTATCAAAGAACTGTTACACGAGGGCACCATCAGGCCATCAGACAGTGCGTGGGCCTCACCAATTACTAAGAGAATGAAAAAAGATGAAACGTGGTGCCTGTGCGGGGACTATAGACATCTGAATGTGCCTAGCATATTGATAGTTACCCCATCCTCTGTATTCAGGACTTCTCCCAGGAACTGGCAGATGCAACCATCTTCAGCGTGATCAGCTACAAAAGAGGTTACCCACATATCCCAATGGCCATGGAGGACATCCAAAAGACGGCAGTAATTACACCGTTTGGCCTATTTGAATTCCTCTTTATGCCATTCAGACTAAAGAACGCAGCTAAGACTTGGCAATGGTTCATTCATGGTTTGTTTTTCACCATGCCCTTTTGCTATTGTTACTTGTATGACGTAATTATCACAAGCTGTGACATCGTCACGAAGAAAACACTGACCCATATATGTAATAAGTTTCCTTTAATTTACAACTATGGTCACAAATTTTTTGATAACAGATTACTAGTTTCAGTCTTTAATGGCCATCATCAGATCTGTTTCACAAAAACGAAGTCCTAATGTACTGCAGCTTTACTGGCATCGTCAAATGTTAAATGCGGAATCAGTACCAGCATCGTCAAATACATATAAATAACATCACATGTACGAGCCATGTTGTCAGTAGTACTGACACATACTTGTACATGTGATGTTATTTATATGTATTTGACGATGCTTGTGCTGATTCCGCATTTAACATTTGATGATGCCAGTATGGCTGCAGTACATTAGGACTTTCTTTTTATGAAACAGATCTGATGATGGTCATTAAAGACCAAAACCGGTAATCTGTTAACAAAACGTTTGTGACCATAAACGTAAATTAAAGGAATCTTATGACATAATTATCTTCTCTCAAACAGCTCAAGATCATGAGAAACACCTCCAAGCAGTATTTGACAAACAGAGCATGGTGTTGTGGTCAATGAGGACAAATGACAACTACAGCAAAAATGTGTTACATTTGTAGACCACCTCATCGACGCTTTGGGCAACTGCCCCACCACCAGAAAAGATAGACCAAATCCGTAACCTACCACCCCTGATGGAATATCAAGACTTGTGCTGGTTTTAGGAGTAATTAATTTTTATGATATGTGGGGTGATTCGATACTTCTGAGATGACATCAAGGGCTGACTGCTTACCATCTACATAGACATCCTCTACATAGACAGCCTCTGGCTGACACTATTAAAAACCCACCAGCCAATACCTCCCCTCAATGATTTCACCACCTAGACTTGATTTCACAACATACTACAGACGTTTGCTATGTCTGGGGAGCAGAAAACATGCTGGCTAACTATCTCTCATAACTCACCACCACAATGGCACACCTACCACCATGGAGACAAGAATAGCCATGAATAAAACAACCCTGGAAACACCCATGCATCATGGTAGACATACCTCTGACAGCCTAGTACCTTCCTTGTAACCAACTCCATGCTCCTCAAAGATGCTGGACGATGAATAATACCTTCCTTCAGACTGTGATTTTGAAAGCATTTTCCTCCTGTTGCACTGACAGACCAGATGCCATGAGAAAATTTGGTTTTGATTCCTCTTCACAGTCCATACTGCCATGACCAAAGACGACCCTGGTCCACACCACAGAGTCCCCCCATTCCCCCCCCCCCCCCCCCCCCCCCCCCCCCAGATGGATTCACACTCAGTTCAGAGCCCTATGGTCAAAAATGAGAGTTAAATATCAAAGTTGATATTGCATGATAAGCTGACATGGATCCATCTTCCCCATCAAAGTTCCTAGCTCACACTCAAAAGCAGGTTAGAGCTAAGTTGGGTCACTTTTTTTAACATGGCTACAATTATCCTTAGTTATCCTCCTGGTCTTAAGATTACATTTTAGGAGATTAACCAGGCTTAATAATTGCAGTACCCAGCAAGGACCAATGAAATGGGGATGCAGTTTACCAGAGGACTAGCTGTGTCACCCTTTGCCAACGTTAAACTTTCATATGAAAATGTGATCATCCACCTTTATTTTAAATGGATGTCAACTCCATTTGAACCTGAGACACTGTCTCCAACGGGCTAACTCAAAAATTTTCCTTGCTTTCTTCCAGTTACATTCAATAATGCTGGACTGATCTCCTCAGGCAACGTTTCATCAAAGGACCATAAATTGGTAGGGAGACGAGTTAATGGGTTAGGACAACATTTAGGAGGCAGAAGCAGCTTTAATATCTACATGCTGAGTGGTGTTAAAGACAAAATTTAGCCAAAGGGATAGAACTATCCCTCTTCTTCTGGGCCTTGGAATGGAAAATAATTAGTGCAGATTTAAGATTCCTACTGACCCTTCTGGCAGATGTTGACTGGAGGTAATATAGAATGGTTCTAATATGATGAACTCCAGTCTGGAAACAAAATCTCCTGAATTCCCTTCAAGTGAAGGATGGGGCATTATCATTAACTGGGGGCTTAGATGGACCAAACACCGAAAAAATTTTAGTTAGATGCTGAATGGTTAAGCTGCAGTTACTTTCGCAAGTAAACTGCGAAAAGGCATCCACTACAACAAGAATATACTGATTTCCATTTCTAGTATAGGACAGAGATTCAACATACATGATATAAAGTTTGACCATCAGAAGATATTCATGAGTGAAATGCAAAAAACTTCCTGAGAATTGGGGTTATGTTTGGCTATTTTACATTTTTCGTACTCTTAATTTTAGCAAGGGTTTTGTAAATCACAAATGCCCCCTACTACAGAATTGTAAAAATAATGAAATATGGCAGGTATTTATCCTCTAGGAAGAGAAATTCTTATCCCACAACCCTGACCATCCTTATGGCAAACAAGCCCCTTGCTAAAAGTATAATCATTGAGTTCTTGACCCCATTGTAATCAACACTTAATGGAGCGAATGGCTGGTTTTTCATCTTGCTTATGATTTAAATCAGAAAATAAGTCTGGGCTCTGGTTGACACTGCAGCTGTACACCCCACCAGTGGAACAACACCCTCTTCTCAGAATTGGTCATCCTCTTGGAACATTCAACGAAGTACATCGGCAACTTGGTTGTGAATACCTTTAACTTGCCTGACAGTAAACTTGAATGCAGATACAGAGATGTCCCAACAAACTAATTCTTCCCGTTTTATTGTGGTGCCCTAAAATCCAGCTCGAAGCTTGACTGCCCATATCGAGCTGAAACTTTCTATGCTCCATAAAAGTTTGAACTTTTCTAATGCAAAGAGCATGGCAAGGGCTTCCTATGCACACACAGAATACTTTAGTTCAGCTGGAGGTAACCCCTTCAAGACACAGGCAATATGACATCTTTGGCCATCAAACTCATGCAGAAGAACGGCAATAATTCCTAGTTGGAGGTGTTGACTTAGACAACTAATAGGAGTTTGAAATTAGGGATTCATAAAATGGGAGGATTAGCTAGTGCTTCCTTAAGAGCTCTAATGTCCACTTGTTTGCTCTTACCCCACTTAAAGGACTCCCCTTTTTATACAAGTTATTATAGGAGCTGCTAACTGCGGAAAATTTGCCGTGAATTCACAGAAAAAGCTTGCCATACCATTAAATCTGTCTGCCATGTGTCAATTTGATTCTGACAAAACTTGTTAGCCACCCTCTGAGAGATGCAGATTGTAGAAACACAACACTTGGTACTCTGTACACTTCTGTAATAACTGAACTCTTCACTGTTTCTCATCTCTGGCTGTGGGCTGCCATCTCCTTCTGGACATTGAGATGTAAGTTCTTTTTCAAGTGGATCATATTTTATTTATGGACAGTTAAAATGATACAAGCTCATTGCAATTTGGATTCAACTAAATACAAACAGTTCTGATGGGATTTAAAACTCAGCTCTGGTATTTAACTTTTTGTCATTCAGTACCCTGAAATTCTTCACAGGCCAAGCTTTGGATGTATATCTATTCTGCATGCTATGTGAATCCAGGAAAATATACACCAATAAAAGTTTTATGATATTGTATTACCCAGAGTGACATGGTGGTTTTGTCTCGAATATCAGATCAACTGTGAACCATGAACTTCGCAAATCATGCCCTTATATGCCCTTTCAAAAAATTACTTCATTCTCTACATTACAATTTTTAGATATTATGATTTTAAAAAAGTTCATAAAGTTAATTTGACATATGTGCAGAAATGTTAAAATTGCTATTATTCATTTCACACATAAGAATCAGCCAGAAAAACATTATCAATTAAATTTGCATCAAATGCACAGAATGAACAATGAGCTTAACAATTTCATTTATTACACAATAATAACATTAAGCACATGGTTTGGCCAGTATTAACAGTAACTTTGTATCTTACACAGAGAGTCCTTTTGATGATTTGTTTGGATGTACTGGGTTTCATTATTTTGCAAAGACTCATAATTATTTTGAAAATTAGTAAATTTTGATACATACAGTAGTTACATAGATAGATAATTGTAGTTCTCATGTTATGCACAACTTGCTTCAAGTAGTTTGGTTGACAAAACAAATATGAGCATTATGTGTAACATGATTTCATTATATGTTAATTAAAACAGAATACGACAACCAACTGGCCAAGTTTCATAGTTGATATGTTGGCATATTGTAAACATTTACATGTTACATCATTCACATTATAATTATCTTGTTAATTAGGATGTTGGTGATGACTTGCTCTCAATGAACTGAGAGTGTTGGTGCCAATCTCTTCATTATGCTTTACAAACTGGTCTGTTACATTTGAACACCAGGAAAAGCTATTGTTCACTCTACAAGCAGGTGATGTCAACATATTGCCTGGCCATATCTCACACTCCATACACTCCCTGGCCCTAAGGCACACCACACTGATGTGTCTTCAATTTTCTGTCATGTTGATGGCCATAAATGAATTTTTCCTCCTCCTAACTGCAGGCTGTGGTAACTACCTGGGTCAACAACAACAAACCTGTATCTTAATGCAGCCCAGTAATGTCCCATGATTTGTCAGTCCCTGGATACCTTGGTCTCCAGTGGCGACTCAAGTTGATGGTGCCACATCTGAGCCATACAGGCAGCTGGAACATTTTTGACCTGCCCATTGATGGACAAACCTGGGCATCTTGCCAATGTTTGGATCCAAGTGACACATCATGAGTTTGTCAGCTGCTTCACAGTAGTCACAGCATTGACCTCCGGATGATGATAGTATTTCTCTGTAAAGGAGACTACCTTCCCACTCTGTCATACCAATGCAGAAACCCACACAATTACTAATTTCCAAAATAATTATGAGTCTTTGCAAAATAGTGAAACCCAGTACATCTAAACAAATCATCAAAAGGTACTTCCTGTGTAAGATACAAAATTACTGCAGACTGCACACACAAATGTGCCCTCTGGAGCAAGAACAGCTGCTCACACATGCACCTGTGCCCTGCCACGCCAATGGGAAGAGAACAGTTTTGTGAAATTTCAGCTTTGCTGTGCAAATTCCCCTCTTTTTTCCCCCACCAAAAAATTCTGGTTATCACCACAACCTCCCAAGACCATCCTCAGAGATACACTATAATATAGTAAAACACATTAAAAACCTGACAAGAACTAAAGCTGTGCCTGCCATGCCCACACCACTTCCTTGTCATATAGGCCAGTGACTGGCCAAAAAGCCCAGCCACACACCTACAACATAAACAAACAGGGCCTGAGATGCACAATGCAAACACAACTGCCCAAAAGAAGCACACTACTTTAGCACACTTATACATCCTGAATAAAATAGTAGGAATGAAAACCAAACAACTCGGCATCCAACAGTCTACCTTCCGGCCCAAGGGCTCTAATTTGCTGCACTAAATTAAATCATCTCTTGATACAATAATCAATCCATCCTGCTACCATGTGACCATGATGCCAACAATGACACACACAAAAGAACACCTACCCACACTGCCCTATCGTTTAATGCTTCCATTCCTTCTCCCTCCTTCACTAAAAGTAACAAATGTTTTACCCTGTTTACATAATGAATAGTCCTAACCTGTAATTTATACAGCTACACATGTGAATGTTTCCTACTTCCAAAAAACTTAAGAATCAATTCTATCTCCACAAGGGTCAAATGAATGTTGAGGTCCTTACTCATGCATATCCACTTCTCTGTTATTAATTGTAGCGGCTCACCCATCTCCCATAGAAGTTGTTGTGACAACTTGGCCACAGTGCTTTTGCGAGTCTGCTATTGAATGGACACCTAATAAACCAACTCTTCCTTCTGCAGCTTTGTGGTGCTTGGCACATCCCCAGCAGCCATATCTGCAACATGACAAAGTAAAGCAAGACACAACTGAAACTTGAGTTTCTCCTGGTATATAAAATATTCAAATAATTTATAGGAATGAAGGTGAGTGAATGTCCTTGGTAACTGCTGATATTTTGACAGGGCACAACTTGCCATTTTCAAGTCACAAATGGAATCACAGAGCGACGTGCAGGAAGAAAAATTAATAACCTCGGTATACATAGCAATGTGGAGATATAACACACAGACACCCACACAACATTCATTAATTCGTCTCTCTCTCTCTCTCTCTCTCTCTCTCTCTCTCTCTCTCTCTCTCACCCTCTCCCCCCCCCCCCCCTCCCCGCCCCCCAACCATGTGACCAAGTGTTGGATTGTGATCCACTGATCTCCTCAAATGAGAGTGTCCACACACTGTTCACTGCCAGGTCTCTGCAGACATTCTGCAAGCTCCTATGAATATCAATATCCCAATGGTTTGTGTAATAATTTTCTTCATTGCTGGTGACATACAAGTGGTGCACCAACTAAGAATGTGAAATGTGCCAATGTTGTTACATTCAACACTTAACTTAAAATCTGCAGTTCAGAGTGTGTGTGTGTGTGTGTGTGTGTGTGTGTGTGTGTGTGTGTGTGTGTGTGTGTGTGGTGTAGCTCTATGTGATGAAATACAAATAATTTGTCACATAATTGGAAGCTTTGGTTCAATATGTAATGCCAGTACAATTTTTCTGGCATATTAATTACAAAATAATATAATCAACACAGAAGAGTTTGACTTTAATTATTTATTACAACACTTAAATAATGACAGAGATATGCACAAGTTTATGTCACACAGACAGTTCCACAACTGCCACACTCTCTTTTCTTCAGCCACCTGCTTGATATAAGATATTAACAATACAATGTGTACACTTCTTTGTTGCAAACATATTTTTATAACTTTACAACCAAGGATTTTTAAGTTTATGAAAATCAAGCAAGTATTAATCAATAAAATTACAAATACAATCCTTTATGCTAGTAATTTCAGCAGCTGTGTGTACATTTTACGTAAAATTATGTGAAACTACATTTGTTAATAACTAGTTGCAGTAATTTAAAAAAAATTGCTAATTTACAATGAGAACTCTTCCTGTCTTGTCTGTTGTGGACTAAGTCTAGATTAATAGCCTTCTTGTCCATGTTCCACAATGGAACTAAATAAAATTTGGTCACCTCTGTCTTGTAATTCTTCTCTAGACCAGCTAATCTGTTTGAAGTGCTGTGTTATATCAAACTTCTTCTCTTGGCAGTTTAGGCTACACTCTAAAACTGAAAGAAAAATACTTTTATCTTCTGCAACCAACTAAATGATCAAAGCCTTTCTTCAGTTAACTATTCATATATTTTCTTTTCTCCTTACATGGGTATATCTTATTCCTTATTATACATACCAAGTAAACATTGGCTTTCTTTCCAACCCTGAACGCTAACTGCCTAAGGGGCTCCATGAGATGCCTAACATTGGAGCTCCCAATAACCATTAAACCCTTCCCCCGATGTGCCTGGTCAGACCCTGCTGAAGGAGTGGCCACCTGTCCACTCACAGGATGAATGGGTGTGGCCAGGCAGCCAGTCTCCACATTGGTCCTCAACATCGAGCGATGTGAATGTGTTACCTTCCACCATTTACCCTACTGTGAGGGCAGATCCACCACACTGTGTGCACTAGGAGGTGCCTTGGAAGCAGAGCCCATGGGAAAAACAAATGATGCCTGAGATGTCTCATGCGAAATGCATGAGTCTCCATCATGCTGCACACTGAGGCAGCAGCCTGAAGTTGACTGACCATATCCAACAGCACGTTCAGCTGTTCACAAAATGTGACCAGCAAAATGTGACCAGCTCCTCCTATGTTCACAAACAGCATACACACATCCTACCCATCCTAGAAAGACTAAATGAAGAAGTGAACTGTGAAAGCAGACAATCCTAGATATGTGACTTACTACCCTTGTGAGATGCCACAATGGACACCAATGCGTTAATGAGCTATGTAGCTGGCTGTTTAGGGAGCAACTATTACACAAGACTGAGTGAATTTAGACTTACAAAAATGTGAGATTAAGCCTCTTAAACAGAGAAACATACACGAAATTTAATAAATATACTGTGGTCAAAACACAGGATAGGATAAAAACTTAACTTGCCACTCTGTAGATGCACTAGTATCACAACCAAGAGCCTGAGCCTGAGTGATGGCTGTGCACAGATTTGTTGGGTTTGCACTTAGAAATAACTGAAGGTTATAAGCTTATAAGTGATAATAGTCAATGCATTATTATCATATAATGAGAAAAGTAAGTATAAGCGATAATAGTCAATGTGTCATTATCACATAATGAGAAACGTAATCAGCCCAGTTCTGATCCTTGTGAGAATCCTGATACTACTTTCTCCAATTGTGACCTCTTTATTCTAATCATTACCCACTGTTGGTGGGCTGTAACATATGACTGGAACCATTGTAGAGCATTTGAAGACAAGTTTTGACTTTTGAGTTTAGCAAGTAGAATATCTAAGACAACAGTGCCGAATGCTTCGATGAAATCCAAAAAGCGCTGAATAGTCACCTCTTTTTTGTCTGTAGCTTGTTTGAGATCATCAGTCACCTTTATAAGAGCAGTTGTTGTGCTGTGATTTTTTCCAGAAATCAGATTGTTATGCACCCAGAAGGTTATCTGATGTTAAGTAATCAGTAAGTTGATTGTGAACTACATATTCTAACGTCTTAGATAATGTTGATAGAATGCAAATGGACCTGTAATCAGAAGGTTCTTTGGCAGATTCCTTGTTGGGTAGATATTTTATGAGTCCCTTTTTCCAGGTCATTGGGAAGATGCTGGAGGTCAGAGAATGATTAAAAATGTTATTATGGGCAGTAATGGATCAACAAGGAAGCTGGTCATTTGTATTGTAGTATTGACATGTTCTGCAGCTAATGCCCTTGTAGCAAAACAGGTAGATTTCCCCAACTTTTTTTACAGATATTTTTGATAGTGTTGTTTTTATGACAAGGTGCACACTACCAGTACTCTCAAATATTAACTTGGGGGATACTCAACTTCACTTTATTAACCATTACATTCACTTGGTTAATTATAAACCACTGCTGTGATTAGATTACCTAGAAACTATGCTAACTGCAAAATACTAATAACATAAAATGTCATTATTATTGTTCCTATGTAAACATGTACTTAGTTGCTAACATTCAGATAAAGTCAATCAAAAGTATATGAAAATAACTGAAGTATCTAGACAACTAATGCTGGAAACATTGTGAGTTAAGAAATTTTGCACTCATTTAGTTTCAGAGCAGCTAGCACCCTCATCTAAAACAACATAATCCAGTAGCAGTTATTGTTTTATTTAAAAGTCCTCAGTCAAACAAATCTTATTCCACTATTCAGTTATTCAGAGACAGAAATTTTTAATTATAATTTGCAAAAAGACAGCAGACAATAGTAGCTGAAAGTATTTCTAATTATTGTAATGTTATAAAAGAGAGGCTGCTAGAAACCATTTTAGTCAGTCTTTGGATGATGATGAAATGTGCAAGATCTATGTGCAAAAATGTACCACAAATGAGTTGGCACAAGTTAAAACTTACAATGTACCAAGTTTTATCTATAGTCACATCTGGGAGATCTTTCTATAATTCAGTGACTGTTTAAAATGATTGACTGTGAATTTGCAGTTAATCTCAGGAACTGTAATAATCCTCAATAACGGCATTCTGCAAACTGCGAGAATAGTATTGGACTGTGAATTGTGTTATTTGCAAATTACAGCTACTGTGCAAATCTTTTTTTTCATGTTAATATGACTATTATACTGCAAGGACTGTGTAATTAGGGAATGCCACCTTCAACTTTCAGGTTGCTTTAGTGTTATGTTCCTGCAGTCAAACGATCTTGTTATAGGAAATCAGTTGAGTGTAGTATGTAGCTAGCTGTTTATCTGTGCATAAATTACAATATATGAGATTCAATCTGGCCATAAACCAAGGGTTATTTAATATCAAAGTTCACTTTAAAGTATTTTGGACTGTAAACCTGGTATGGACCATATCATTTAAAATAGCTTATAGTCAGCAATCACTTTTCCATCAGATTCAACAGTCTCACAGCTACCCAGGGTATATTTTCACAAGTAAATATGACTGCACTTAAACTTCCTGATTGTGTTATGGCTTACTGGCTGCAGAAAAAATATTTCATTTGCATCAAGCACAGATACTTCAAGGGAATCTGTAGTTTATGTCTTTGTGAATAGGTAAAGAGAAATGTAGAGGTGATGAGAAACTCATTTAGATTTTCAATAGTAACCAGAGGTTCAGCCACAGATTGAGGTTTGCGTAAAGACTAGATGTTGGCTTATTTCGTATGTGTCTGAATAGTCTTTCCCTGATTACATAAATTGATAAAGCAGGCTAGAAGTAAGATACAAATATGAAACTTGTGTCGAATTGTTTACAACTATCAAAGTTTTTTTTCTGTTTTAGGTTCACAGTACGTAAGTAGTGGATGAGGTTCAGTGCCCAAGAAGCTGTGTTAACCAATCAGGAGAAGGCACAGTGTGTCCTGTGGTACCATGAGACACGATCACCAACCACAGCGCAGAGACACTTCCAGACAACATTTGGAAGGAATCCACCTGATGTCAAGAGCATTAAAGCCTGGTATGAGAAGTTCAAGAACACAGGATCGGTTGCTGACCTTCTGATGTCTGTTTGACCAAGAACCTCAGCAGACAGGGTGGAAGCTGTAAGGCAGTCTTTTCTGCAAAGTCTGAAGAAATCGGTGTGCAGGGCCTCACGTGAATTACAGATGCCAAAAAGCTCTCTCCATGATATTTTACACAAACGTTTATTGTTTCATGCATACAAAGTGCAAATCGTTCAGGCCTTGTTGCCCAATGACAGTACATGTCGATATGACTTTGCGGTCAAAATGCTATCACGTATTGAGGACGATGATGGTTATCTCAGACAAATTGCCTTTTCCGACCAAGCAACCTTTTTTGTCAGTGGAGTAGTGAATCACCATAATGTGCGCATTTGGAGTTCACAACCCCCTGGCGAAGTCATGGAGTGCACCAGAGGCAGTCCAAAGGTGAATGTTTGGTGCACGCTATTGCACAAACGAATTATCGGGCCATTCTTCTTCGCTGAGGCTACCATCACATCTGCAGTGTATATGGACATGTTGCAACTGTATGCTGTTCCTAAGCTGCTTCAGTATCACCCCGATGTCTTGTTTCAGCAAGACGGTGCACCGTCTCATTGGGTTTGGACATCCGTGCCTATCTTGATATGACCTTTCCTGGGCGATGGATTGGTCATTATGGGCCAACGGTTTGGCCTCCATGCTCTCCTGACATAACCCTATCGGGCTTCTTTTTATGTCAAGGGTGAGGTCTACCTAACACGTGTACCAGATCTTGAAACCCTGCATCAACGGATAACTACAGTCATTGAATCCATCCCTCCAGTGATGTTAGCTAATGTGTGGACAGAAATTGAATATCGCCTAGATGTGCTACATGCTACCAAGGGTGCTCATGTGGAAGTTTACTGATGTGTGAGAAAAACTTTGATAGTTTGTAAACAATTAGACACCAGTTTCATATTTGTATCTTACTTCTAGCGTAAGTTATCAATTTATGTAATCAGGGAAAGACTTTTTGGACACCCTCTATTATCACTGCCTGTAGTCTTACAATATTATCTTCTGAGGCAGTGCACCTAAAGTAAACAAAGTATTTATTCACCAGAAGTGAGCCGGTAAGAATGATGTGTGAAGTGAATAACCACGCATCTTATATAAGTCTTTTTAAAGAATTTGGAATTCTTACACTCACTTCCCCATACATTTACTTCTTAATGATTTTTGTTGCTGATAGTATAAATCACATTCTGCTGACCTTTGACCTATGCAAGCACAATATAAGACACAAAAATAATTTTCAAGTGGGAAGGGTTTATTTAGCTATAGAACTATGCTGACTTCAAACACTGAGACTGGACTGAGAAAAAAGTTCCTCTATGTACATCTGGTGCACAGTATACTGCAGGAGTGAAATATAGACCACAATAAGAAGAAAGAATGTACAGTTCAGTACTACAGAAAGCTGATAACAGGCCAGGGACATTTACAGTGGAAACTAACAGCAAGGAAGTTAGCATTTAGGATAAATACATCTTTCACCAAAAAGACAGTTTCATTTAATGCAGAGAATTAGCTCCAACCAAGACAAAAAGATACATACAAGAAATACTACATAATGATTCACCCTGCAGAACACACTAAATCTTCAGAATTCCAAGAGCAAAACAAATAGAATCCTGAGCATTGTGAGACATTAAATGAATAAACTCAATATCGTAAATAGTTTTAGACTTGTAGATAACAGCAGCTGTGAAATTGATTTCCATTAGATTAAATTTACCGATCATTAAATTAAATGAATTATTTGTGACAACAAATTCTCACTGAAAACACTAATAGGCAAGTGATCAATTTTGTTTACTTAGACAGACATTGTGTATGTGTACTACACCAGCATACATCTTACCAGTTCACTAGTAAAGAGATAAAAAAAATCATTAAATCACTGAAAAAAGCCACAACTCTTACAGTTTCAATTGTATTTAAACCGAAGAACTAAACTTGGGCTGACATGATAGTGCCCCATTTGAGTTACCATAACAAGGTGTATTTCCAGAGAGACTGAAATATTCAAATGCAAGTTATGAAAGTAGAGATATGTTAGTGACCTGTGATTGTCAATGAACTTCTTCCTTCTTGTGTTCTCTAGAATAATGTAGCTTATAGTTGAATATTGAATAACTTTCCTGCCCACTTTGGCTTTCATAAGAGATTTCCAACAGAGAAAGAATTAAGGCACAAAATTAGTTCTACTAAAACTAGATAAGATCAGTTATGATGTAGAAATTTTCTGTAGCTTGGTGTAAACCTTCAATAGCATATCAGAAAATTCTCAGTCATATTTTAACAACAGAAAACAGAGTGTAACATTAACAAATCATCATGAATGAAACTAAATTTGTTTTGGGGAAACATTAAATATGGTGTCTAAAACATTTAGTGTTTGGTGTGTTTGGTACAACCTTGTTCCTGATCTGCATAAACAATTTGCTAAAGACAGTGGAAGAGTCTTCAAAAACTGTGATATCTGTTGATCATGACATCTGAATAAATTGAAAGAACAGAGGTTCTTGAGTGTTTTTTGAGGGTACATTAGGCAGCTACTGACTGAAACAGGTGAAAAGAATACAATTGTAGATGAATGGAGGGTTTTGGGAGAGGCAATAGTAAAGGCAAAAGATAAAAAGCAAGGTGCTGTAGAAATTCTTGGATGTGACCTTGAATTTAATTGATACAAGCAGGAAATACATAAATACAGCAAATGGTGGATGTAAAAGGGCATACAGATCTTTAAAAAGGTATTAGATAAAAGAAGTAGCTGACTTTTTTAAGAGTAAAAGTAGCATTTTTTTTCAAAGTAGCTGCTTTCCTGCTATATTACAGTAATTCTGATGTTTTTTTATTTGAGTAGTTTAGAATTTCTTCTACTAGTTAATCCATTTTGGCTCTCCTTTGTTGAACATGATATGTGGCTAAATGAAACTGAGTAATTTAAAAATATCAAGAAACTGAAAAATGAAGTAATGCTGGAAAAAAATATGGAAGGAAATCAATCTATTCAAACCTCTAACAGAAGAACCACAGTGATGTTAATGTAATATCTCATACCCCATCAGTAATAGTAGTGTGTGTGTGTGTGTGTGTGTGTGTGTGTGTGTGTGTGTGTGTTTGTGTGTGTGAGTGTGTGTGTGTGTAGAATTTTGCTCAAGATGGAATGGATGGCAACACCAAACCTATTCAACAGCTGATGATTTTATTTATTTATTTTTTAACTTGAAAAGTTGAAAAAGCTAAGTTATGAGTAAAAAGTATTTTATTTAACTTTTGGTAAATGTAATAAAGGAAATTGGATAAAGTACCATACAATATAGAAGTAATATCATGTATTAATGAGTTCGGTTGCCTGTATAGTTCTGTGCATGAAAGTGTGCTCTTAAATTTGAAGAATAACAGGAACTCAAAACCTTGTGAAACTCTCGTTTTGCTATAGAGCCATGCATCTGTAATTACTCGCCAGCTGTACTGCTGAGATTATTTGCTAATTTCCTTCTCCTATTTGTTGAAGGTAACAGACCTCAAAAATAATTCATAGCTTCTTGATAATAATACGGTACTCTTACTAAATCACAATTCAGTAAAGTTGGACAGACAAAAAAGCTATTCATCAAGCAGCAGCAGGAGAAGACACATGAACGTTAAGGAAATTTCCAAGCTTTCTTCTGGTATAAGTGTTGAAGAGAAAGGAAGATAGATGAAGGAAAAATACTGGTGAAGTTTAGGAAATGGAGAGAATTACAGAAAAGTCGCCCAGAACCCAGGGTCAGAGAAAACTTACTAAATAAGATGAGACCATCTTAATTAGATCATATTTTCAGAACTGATTACTCTTGTTGATAAATTGCAATTCAGATGGTTTTGCCCACCTGAGAAAGCCACATACTATTTTTAACCTGAACAGGACTGCCCTCCTTTCAACTGAGCTTGGTGCATTCAGTACTTTGGTCACTGTTTTCTGGATTCAGTCATAACACTGTCATTTTCCACATTAACAAACCTGCAGAGATAAAAAAACACCAGACATTCAGAGAAGTGATTAAGAAAATGATAGCACTCATGTGTGGTTGAACATTAGACCTCCACTGTAGTTGTCCATTATTTGCAGATGGAGCCATCAGACTCGATTGGCACCTTAGTTTAAACATATGGTTTGCATGCACATAGTAGTTTAGTTGTGGGGGAACATAGGTTCATATAAGTTGTGAGAATAAAGTTGAATTTCAATTAGAAAGTAATAAAAGGCATCAATAGCTTCTAAAATGGTAATGAAAGTACCATTTCAAGCTCTAGTAAATTGCTGCTTTACTTTGCTAGAAAGGCTACCAGTTTGTCGATCATGATAACCTGACTGCAGAGTTATTTATTGATTAGTGCATGAGCAAGCTGCCTTAAAGTTACCCAGTCAGCAGTTCTGATGCCTTATGCCCCTCGAAATATGTCTTATTGGTTCAGACGCATTGGTATCGGCTTATGAACTTTTGGATATGGATTCGTCTTGTCGACACCAGGTGGTAGAACAGCATTTGTGTATATATTTTTCCTTTCTATGGATTACATAATTATATTTGAGACATATTTAATAGTTTCCCAGACATCGCACACTGGATCACAACCTCTTGAAACTTCCTGTAGTGCAATATCCTAACAGTGAATACTGCAGTGGGTGTAACAGCTTCTTGGCTGCTCTTTAAGAAGAATGTCCTTCCTTGTTGTTCCCAGATATGTTAGCTGCACCATCGAAACAATGGGTGCGTAGAAAACTCCGTTCTAGTGAGAGTCTTAGGAGGATGTCTTTGATAGTATATGCCAGCCGTTTGTGCCCTGGCGTATAATCCAAGAAACAGTTCTTTTACATCGAGTGTGTCAGAATCAGCGCAACATATACAGACAGTGAACTGCCCCTGGACAGCCGTCATTGAATGTGCCGAAATTCCCTAAATGGAGAATTTCTTATGTATTGCACAATGTCTCATGCGAGTTTTGTATCGCTGGCACCAACCCAGTGCTATGATGCTTCAGCCGCATCTCAAGTTTTGGTACGTCTTCTTCCTCTCATCGAGAGGTGTCATGAGGTTTCCAGCGATCGTTTTATGGCCTCTCAGTGCGTGTCCTGATCGATTCAGAAACGTGAGTGAACTGATAATTACTAGTAAAGCGGTTCTTACTCTCTCCTGTTCAGCTAGCAAACTTTGCAGGAATTGGCTGATCGCATGTGCATTGCTTTCACATTACCAAGTAATTTCAAACCACTCTCAATGACTAAGACTGTTTTCCGTATTTTGAACTTTTATGCAGCCTTTTTCCAACTACAGACTCCTTCAATAAATGCCGTTTCTTTCTGAGGTCATCTACTACTCACCTTGTGGACAGAGCTAACGCAGTTGTAGCAAATTCCACTGTCACTCTCTTCTTTGTAATGTAGCTACTGGTAAGAGTCAAACTATTCCATTTTATAAGATATTCCATTCCTTCACAGAAAACAATGACTGGATAGGACAGAATGTAGTTGGAGCTACGTCTTACACTGTCTAACAGATAGTACCTTCAAGGATACAAGTCAGTTATAAGCCAAACTTGTAATCAACTAACACTAATCGCATGTTTGCTGACGTAAAGCGTAATGTTCACCGCTTTTGCAAAACACTGTTCCAGTTCTACATCTACATCGACACTCCGCAATCCACCTTACGGTGTGTGGCGGATGGTACCCCTTACCACTACTAGTCATTTCCTTTCCTGTTCCACTCGCAAACAGAACGCGGGAGAAACAACTATCTATATGTCTCCGTATGAGCACTAATTTCTCGTATCTTATTTTAGTGGTCCATACACGCAATGTATGATGGAGGCAACAGAATCGTTCTGCAGTCAGCTTCAAATGCCTCTTTTCTAAATTTTCGCAATGCTGTTCCTCGAAAGGAACTTCACCTACCCTCCAGGGATTCACATCCGAGTTCTCGAAGCGTCTCTGTAAAACTTGCGTGTTGTTCTAACCTACCGCTAGTGAATCTAGCAGCCCGTCTCTGAATTATTTCGATGTCTTCCTTTAATTCGACCTGTTACGGATCCCAGACACTCGAACAGTATTCAAGAATAGGTCGCACGAGCGTCCTGTATGCGGTCTACTTTACAAGTGAACCACTCTTTCCTAAAATTCTCCCAATAAACTGAAGTCGACCATTTGCCTTCCCTACTACACTTTTCACATACTCGTTCCACCTCGTATCGCTTTGCAGTGTTACACCCAGATACTTAAACGATCTGACAGTGTCAAACTGGGCACTAGTAGTACTGTACCTGAACATTACAGATTTGTTCTTTCTACTCATTTATATTAACTTCCATTTTTCCATATTTAGGGCTAGCTGCCATTCATCACACCAACTGGAAATTTTGTCTAAGTCATCTTGTATCTTCCTACAGCCACTCACCTTCGATACCTTACCGTACACCACGGCATCATCAGCATACAACCGCAGACTGTTGCCCATCCCGTCCGCCAAATCATTTACGTATATAGAGAACAATAGCAGTCCTGTCACACTTTCCTGGGACACTCCTGACAATACCCTTATCTCTGATGAACTCCTGCTGCCGAGAACAACATACTGGGTTCTATTATTTAATAAGTTTTCGAGCAACTCACATATCTGTGAACTTATTCCACATGCTCTTGCTTTCATTAACAGCCTGCAGTGGGGCACCAAGTCAAATGCTTTCCAAAAATCTAGAAATATGGAATCTGTATGTCGCCCTTCATCCATAGTTCGCAGTAGCGATGTTTCTAATACCATGATGATTCGTGAAGATAAGCTCCTCGGTCTCAAAAAAATTTATTATATCTGAACTGAGAATATCTTCAAGGATTCTGCAGCAAACCGATGTTAGAGATAATGGTCTGTAATTTTGAGGTTCTGTTCTTTCGCCCTTTTTATAGACAAGAGTCACCTGCGCTTTTTTCCAGTTAGTGTTCTATGGTTAGCTACATTATCTCCAAATAATGGCACCTGTAGCACAGCAGAAGCTGTGCATTTTCGGGCTCCACACAACAGCCATTCGTGCCTCTTCGTCTCAGTTGACGTCATCGTGTCTACAAACGTCCTCCCGGATAGTGCCTGGCTCAACCTGAAATACAGCCCCGCGCCGCTGCAAGAAGCTGTGTGCTGCAAATCACTTCGCGGGATGTCGTCTTCTGGCAGTTCGCTCCCGGAACTACAAAGTTAGGAGTAAGAGTAAATAAGCAGTTTCGCTGTATTCAGATGTGTTTGTTAACTCAGTGCTTTTGACGGCATTAGACCGTAATTTTCCTTCCACATGGTCACACAATCATTTGAACGATGTCGTCATGACCTTGGCGTGGAACTGTAAACTAAAAGTAAGGAATCATGTTCTATATGTGACTGTTTATTGCATGAATGAATCAGATAGTGAATTACTTATATCATTTACGAAAAACTGTCAACGACCGTTCCAGATATCCGGATAGTTTCCCAAGAAATGTGATGTGTACCGTACGAGAAGCAGAGTACTTAGAAGTGCGATCCCAGTTTACGTGAATCGTCACACCTTCGTCCGGTTTCGAATGGAACGCGCTGGAATTCATCCATAACTTAACAAAACTCAGCATGTAAATTCTGAAGACCAGATAGCGAACAGAACAACGCGTAAACAGTTCTTGCAGCTGGTGCATTTCAGTGCGGACGTATTCATCTGTGCGTCCACGTACACTGAGTTTTTCCAACGCTAATAATAAGAGCAGAACAGACAATGAATAGGACAATGCATAAATAGTTCCTCCGACTGTTGGATTTGCAGAGACGAACGTTTGTGCGGACATGTCCTGTATTTGACGTGCGCTGTATTGTTCCGAACTTTTATCATAAGAGAGAGTAAAGGTTTGCTATCCGTTCTTATCACGTAACATATTGATTAAATTCAGACTTAACTTACCTCCGTGGCAGACGCTGAAAAATGGTGGTGGACATGCTGGTTCAAATGGAAGAGTCTTGCTTGGAAGGTGGCGACGTGTAGATCTTGATCAGCAGATTCTGTGTCACCGTTCTGGATTACCTTTCAGACCTCTTTATCCTTCGACATAAAAGTTTTCTGGGTGTGGTACCGCGTCATAATGTAAAAAACTACTGCTGCTGGAGAAAAACCAACGTTTCGGCCACGGTTGCAGCGGCCTTCTTCTGGGTCTTTATCCTTTTCGCTGGAGTGATTCACAAATCATAAGTCTTACAGATTTCTTGGTGCTGTTCGAGAGGGATACGCTATGCTCCCAACTGTACCTCAACCTTTTGGTTATTTCCAGTGTATCGTCCAGTACAATAGGATCAAAAAACACCAGTTCGCAATCATTCTTTAACGTGAACCCTATTACTCGTATGTATATTATATATTCAGCACGAGAAAGTAATGGCTAATAACTCTGCTAGAATTTCGTCACTGGCAAAATGTGGGAATCCTTGAGGTCATTCCCAAAAATTTCTTTCGATGATTTGTTGCTTACCAGTGTACATTAATGCAAGCTATGTAGCTTTTCACACTTCTTACTGATGGTGAACGAATAACACAGGACGCGGAAGCTTCCATGTTCCTTCAGAATTCAACTTTGTTTCACGGAGTTCATAAGCTGCCCGAAATCAGGCGATGATTGCAATGTTGGAGGGGGGGGGGGGGGGGGGGGCTGAATTGATGGGAGTCATGGGCCCCCCCCAAAAAATATTTTAGAAAAAATGTTTATATATTAACTTAAATAGATGTACAAATGTTTGCACTAACTTTCTGAGAATAAACTAGCACAGAAACTGAGAGTCTTGCAAACAGTTGCTTGCGGACATGGATGGGCTTTGTCTTGATCCCTGCGGGGATCACTGCAGCTAGGTAATGGCGCCCATTCACTGGCTCACCATACGAGGATTTATTAATCAGGATCAAATTTGTCGCTTTCAAAGTAGCCTAATCCCCGCACGGACATAATACGCTCGTGCCAGAGCCTTTTCCAATCTTGGAAGCACTTCTGGAACTCAATTTTCATTATAGTGTTCAGTTCCTTCACCAATTCTGTTTCTATCTCATCAGCAGTGGCAAAACAACGTACTTTCTTGCTTCTCTTCTGCCTCGGGAATAGGGAGAAGACACAGGGGACCATGTCCAACCAATACGGTGGCTGAGGCAACATAACGATTTTGTTTTTTGACAAAAAATCACGAACAAGCACTGAGGTATGAGAGGGAAAGTTATCACGATGAAATTTCCACGAACGGTTTTGTCACAATTCTGTTCGTTTTCTTAGGAATGCTCCGGGCAAACGGCCCGTGACTTCTGTATGGTATTCCTAACTGGCCATATGACCTTAAGGCAGGAACTCGTGATGCACTAGTCGAATAAAACAGTGAGAAGAAGCTTCACGTGTGATCGAATTTGTGGAATGTTTTTCGGTCTTTGGTCTTCAGACAGTTTTCACTGGGACGACTGGGCCTTGGTTTCGATGTGATTCCCGTACACCCATGTTTTTTCACCTGTTATAACGTTCTTTATAAGTTCTCGATCGTTGTCAAATTCATTCAGCAGTTCCTAAGCCATGTCGTTTTTGGCGGAAATTCAACAATTTCTGAACAAACTTTTGCTGCTACACGTTACATGCCCAAATGGTTCAAATGGCTCTGAGCACTATGGGACTTAACTTCTATGGTCATCAGTCCCCTAGAACTTAGAACTACTTAAACCTAACTAACCTAAGGACATCACACAACACCCAGTCATCACGAGGCATACATGCCCAAAGCATCGAAAAAATTGCTTTGAATGAGCCAGTCGATATGCCGAAATCATCAGCAACGTCTCTGACTGCGATTCGGTGAATTTCCAGAACCATTTTCCTTGTTTCTTCCAGTCGTTAATAATTGATGTGCTGGAGCGCCTAGGGTGCCCGTCGTCTTCGACGTCTACTCGACCATCTCTGAAACGTTTATGCCTCTCGTAAACTATTGTCTTACTCATAGCAGATTCACCAAAAGGCGCAGTCAACGTTTCGAATGCGGTGCTGAACTTTATTTTTCAAGAAAAATTTGATGCAGATTCTTTGATCCATCTTCTTCGAAAGCAAAAATTCTCTAAGCACTCGAAAACATTTATAACGTTTTTGACTGTCAACAATAAATTAAATATTCAAAACAGCTGAAAATGCAAACCTGGATAAGGTACATGTCTACCAACAAGGCAAAAAAATTGAAAATCAGATGTAATAAAGCCCGCGAAATTAAAAAAATTCATTAACTCTTTGGTCACACTTCGTACCGGCTACAGACATCAAAACGGCGAAACAGAAAGGAAAGGGCCTTCAGCTAAGATATTGGCAACATAAAGGTTGACTACTTGTACGTAGGCGGAAATCTCTGACAAAAACAGCATTCTCTTCATTTACGCGCTCGCATACCCATAATCTATAGACATGTGTTCACCATCTTAGTGCTCAATGAAATACTGATTTGGCTGAATGCACATTTCGATTTTATACTTTGTACATTTTAATATTGTCAAAACTGTGAAAGTTTGATGTTATTACAGTCAGGGTCTGTTCGAGAACGTTTTTCCACATAAGCTACTTATCATTTTGCGCCCCCCCCCCCCTTCTTTTCTCTCAGATATTAGTTGTTTTTCCTTTAGCTTTTAGTCATATTCCGAATGTAGTTTTACTCCTGTCATACGTTAAAAAATCCCCCATTGTAGCTAAATGGTAACATTCAGTTTATCACGCTGTGGATCTGAGATCGACTACTGGAGACGGGACCAATTTTAACTGCCAAGTTCGTTACTGAAATGGTCTGATGTGGAAACGTTTGCACCAAGCTGTGAGCCACAATGGATTTATTATGTATTTATCTATAAACTTTATAAAAAAATTTAATTTATTTTACAGGGTGTTTCAAAATTACACCGACAAAGTTCGAGGTGATGCAGAAGGTGTCTTGAGGAACCCCTGTCCAACGACGCTACAGAGTGTCGAAGATACAGGCGCTAGCGTGTTTATATATATTTATACGCAACGTGATTCCTTGATGATGATACAAACTTTCGGTGATGATTGAGAAGGATAAAACCATCAGTTTCAGACAAGAGACCCTCGTCCGGAACGAACGAGTCGGAAGTTATACGCGAAATTCTTTCTGATACTTCTGACACTGGAATGCATGTCACATGTATGTTGTTGCTATGGCTGTAGGGCAGGCAGCTTTCAGTGGTGGCAGTATGGACCAAAGCAAGAAAAAAGTCTGGTAAATAAGGACTAAATTGTTCAATGAGGAGATGTTTTACAGCCCATGTTTACTAGGCATTTCTTTTCTCCATTCTGCCACCTCTGAAAGTTGCCTACCCTGCAATCTTAGCAACAACGGGTACCGATGCATTTATTCCACTGTCATAGGTATCAGAACAGCTTTCGCTTATAACTTTCGACTCGTTAGTTTCGGGACCACGGTCCCTTACCTCAAATCGATACATTTATCCTTCTTCACTATCCCTGAAAGTTTGCCACATCATCTCGGAATTACCATGTATATACGAAGGTTGGAACTTTAATAGTGGCAATTATTTATTTACAGCTCGTACAAAATAGATACGTGTTTCAAAGTTTTACTGACCTTCAAAGTAGTCACCAGCACTGTGTGTAACCCGTTGCCAGCGATGTGGAAGTCGTCGCATACTCTTAGCAGTGCCAGTTGTGTTGACAGTTCGAGCGCCGCGGTCTATCGCTCGACGAATTTGTAGCCGTTCTGAAGCGAATGCCGTGAAGTGTTTCCTTCAGTTTAGAAATGGAGTTGAACTCACGAGGGCTTGAGTCAGGGGAATGCAGTAGGTAGTATAGCACTTAGCAGACCCTTCAGTCAAACAAATCAGTAACAGCTTGCACTGTACTTGCTTGAGCATTGTCCTGAAAAATGATGGTCAGGTCCTGCAGAAACTGGCATCACTTCCGTCTCTATGCTGTTCATTCTTGCAACACAACCTACGACCAGAAGAAATTATAAGAAGAGAGTAGGAAGAACAATTTCCTTTCAAATGTAGAAGCTAACTAGCCGGCCGTTGTGGACGAGCGGTTCTAGGCGCTTTAGTCTGGAACCGCGCGACCGCTACGGTCGCAGGTTCGAATCCTGCCTCGGACATGGTTGTGTGTGATGTCCATAGTTTAATTGGGTTTAAGTAGACTGATGATCTCAGATGTTAAGTCCCACAGTGCTCAGAGACATTTGAACCATTTTTGTAGAAGCTAACTGATCCCCGGAGGCCATAAGTTAAACAACTGACATTTTATTGTAATTAATTTACAACAAACAATCAAAATTTTCTACAATTTAAATTAATATTCGCATTAACCACAAGCGGGTACCATAAGACCTCCTAAACATGACACCGACAGCGGCCGCCCCTCGAGAAAGTAACACTGGAATAACCTTAAAATAGCAATTAGCCTAAAACAGAAACAAGATACCATTTAAACTCTTTCATAAACAAAATTTTACAGGACATCAGTCACTCAAATGAGGTTAACGCTCGAGTGAACTTATTAATTTATTTTATTTTACCAACTGACCCAAAAATTTAAAAAAAAAATAGGAAGAAACTTCCTTGGCCAGCATTTATTAAAAAAAGAAAAGCAATTAACTAAAATAAAGTAAAAAAGGGACAACTGCACTATTCTGAAAAACACATATGAAATTTCATAGCTACACATTACAGCCCTTTTGTTTTAAGGCAGTTTACAAGGACAAAGAAAACTCTTCCCTAAGTAAAGCATTCGAATTCAAGAACTCAGTTCTCGCTCTTTAACCAACGGGTGCTCCAGGCGCCACTGAAAGTTACTAGTAAACAGGCTTCACTCATTCCCTCCCATGAGATTACAAGAACCGATGCTCACGATAAAATCCAATTACGTAAGAACTCCTTGGTTTTGGCTCTCATACACCTCGAAGCCAGGTGGAAATTTCAAACATAGGTCAGCACCTTCTTCCGCGCGGCGGCGACCGTGTGGTTCCGACAGCATAGTACAACACTTTACCTAGTCGCACCCATCCGTCTGGAATCTAGTGTTTCAATCCGCCCAAGCTCTGAGGGACACTTCGAGCCAAGGCATAAGTCTAGTTTACTGCGAAGAGCACCCTGCAGCAAGAACATACGGTTTCACCAGCATGACTATTACATTGCGAGTAATATCGCGAGCTTTTCTTACAAAGTGAACTGACAATGAAGCAGTCGACTGCGGTCGCAGTCCCCGCAATCGCACACAGGCGAACCAGGAACCAACTGTTGCAAGACGGACTCTTCTATCGCTCTTGAAGGATTCGCGCTGCCCCTCCCGCCACCTGGGGGAGAGGCAAAATACGCGCAACAGAGGTAAACTCTCTGAAACCCAGAGAGACCGTCTCGAGAGGCATGGTCGATTTCTTTCCCCATCCTTCGTAATACGAGCTTGTGTTCCGTCTCTAATGACAGCGCTATCGAAGGGTCGTTAAACTCTTATCTACCTCCACTCCCCCCCCGCCCCTTCTCTGGCCGCCGCTGACGCCCCTCGGAATGGTGCCTGGAGCTGCCAATTGTGTCGCCTGGGCCTCAAACCGGCCTTTGATTACAGTTCTTAAATCAACTGCATGACACATGTACTTTGCAAATTCTCGAAGGAAATTTTTCAGATGTTGTATTTCTCTTAATTGCATTGTCTTGGAAGTAATACTAAAGCAATGAGCTAAACACTCATAATTTCTAATTATTGCTATAATACAGTAGTTTATACTCTGAAAAGCCAAAGAAACTGATACACCTGCCTAATACGGCGCAGGGCCTCCGCGAGCACGCAAAAGTGCAGCAACAAGACGTGGCATGGACTCGACTGCTGTCTGAAGTAGTGCTGGAGGGAACTGACACCATGAATCCTGCAGGGCTGTTCATAAATGAGGGGGTTGGGGGTGGAGAGATCTCTTCTGAACAGCACGTTGCAAGCCATCCCAGATATTTTCAATAATGTTCATGTCTGGGGAGTTTGGTGGCCAGCGGAAGTATTTAAACTCAGAAGAGTGTTCCTGGAGCCACTCTGTAGCAATTATGGACGTGTGGAGTGTCGCATTGTCCCGCTGGAACTGCCCAAGTTCGTCGGAATGCACAGTGGACATGAATGGATGCAGGTGATCAGACAGGATGTTTACGTACGTTTCACCTGTCAGAGTCGTATCGTCCCATTGCAATCCAACTGCAGACGCCCCACAGTATTACAGAGCCTCCACCAGCTTGAACAACCCCTGTTGACATGCAGTTTCCATGGATTCATTAGATTGTCTCCAACCCGTACACGTCCATCCGCTTGATACAATTTGAAACGAGACTCGTTCGACCAGGCAATATGTTTCCAATCATCAACGTCGGTGTTTAAGGGCCCAGGTGAAGCGTAAAGCTTTGCGTCGTGCAGTCGTCAAGGGTACAGGGTTCCGAAAGCCCTACTAGGTGGGGGCATGCTTTGTCACAGAAAATGAGTGAACCAGACCCACAACGGTTGATGACGATTTCTTAGGATTTTTCTGCTCTACGGCGCTTCCAAATGGCCTCCACCACGACGATTTCATGGAACGAGACATTGGGACTTGAAATCTAACGGTTGTCTCGTGCACTAGTCTGCCGTTCGACACCAGAGTTTCCATACTTCCAGGCTTTTCCAAAATGTCGTGTTTGTTTTCACAAAGAATGGCCTACTAATGTTTCCCAATTCTGCGAGAAGGTGTACACTCCCTGGTACTAGTCTCAATGTGGACCTCTAGAAGTTGATATGCTTTTATTAGTTTTACATTTCTCAATAAGATTTTACCTTACGTAATCAGTCGTTGCAGTAAGGCACATATGCTGAATCAGAGGCAGAAGAGATGCAGTACAGCTCAGCACTCTTCTAATGATCAATCAGAAAACCTGGAAAGGCGGTCATGCGGCAGCCAACTGCGTCTCTTGCAATTTGATTTTGCTGTAAGGGCAAATGATTTAGGCTGTCTGCCTGAAACTGTCTTATATTCCTCTGCTCTAAACGTAAAACTCAAAACAGCATTCTCTACCAAGCAATAAAACTGTACAATAAATTACCAAAAGAGATTAAAGTAATTGCCAAAATACATTTATTTAAAAAGGCAGCTAAAAAGTACCTGTTATGCAGTACGTTTTATACATTGAAGGGGTTTGGTAAAAAGAATGTTATACAAATAAATAATAATAATGATTATAAAACATCCAACATTCCACATAACACCTCCACACTACGTCTTTTCCTTCTTTTTTCCCTTTTCTACAAAATCTTACCCCCAAGCTATGCATAGCACAATGCTAACACCTCTTCCTCTTTCTGAGCTGGACATTTCACTCATTATAGTGGGATGCTGATTCAGTTTTTCAAGATAGCAAATGGGAAGCTGTGGTACAGAAAATGGCCCAGAGATCACCAGTGTGTGTGTTTGTGTTTGTGTGTGTGTGTGTGTGTGTGTGTGTGTGTGTGGAGTGATTGATAGTGAGATATGAGTGAACCGTGTGGCATTACATTATTTAACAAGTCACCTGTAAAAAAAAAAATTAAAAAAAAATTTATACTAGGAGTAAATCTAATGATTGTCTCTAACTAGAAGTCTGTACATGTATGTGTGTACGAATTATCTTATTTTAAATTGGTCTAAACTTGTATATAATTTTACATGTCCTATATCCCTGTAAAAAGAGATCTACGGATGACGACTATAGACTGCCCGTCTTGGTTCTTGTCGTAGTTCGCCTCTATTTCGCTCTTCTACGGTGTTGCTGCCACAGAGCGGACAAGCTGTCTACCAATGTTCTCTGTAACTGTTACTTGACCTTAAAAATCTCGCTATTTCTTTTGAATATCTGAAAGTTATGTTATTCACCACTGTTGCCCATGAAAGTGGCATTCGAGATAAATCCATATTTCCCGAAGTGTTTCAATGTAAATAGTATCATTGTAACAAATTCAATCTCTTCGAGAGGGACATATATGGGAGGAAATTATACATTGTTGACTCTTCTAGGAAAGTACGCTCTCGGAACTTTAACAATAAATCACGTTGTGGTGCGCAACGCCCCTCTTATATTGTCTGTCTTTCAGTGGAGTAGGATTAACATCTCCTTGACGCATTCGCGCTTTGTGAATGAACGTCTGACGAAACGTGCTGCCATTCTTAGCATCCTCTTTATTTCCTCTATTTATCATATTTGGCTCGGATGGCAACTGATGAGCAGTATTTAGGCACTGGTCGAACGAGGGTTTTATAACCTGCCTCCTTAGAGGATGGACTTCCTTCCAATGAATCTCGTTCTGACGTCTGCCTTACCTGCGATTAATTTTATGTGGTGGCTGTTCTTTAAACCTCTCCTTACATATAGTCCCTGAACTGATGTGGCTGCTCTACCAATCATTTTTTGCAATATTATAATGCAGTAAGTGACATTTCATTACACTGAGGCAACAAAAGTCATGGGGTGCCTTCCAATATCGTGTCGGATCTCCTTTTGCGATGAATAGTTCAGCAAGAAGACGTGGAATGGACTCAATAAGTTGTTGGAAGTCGTCTGTAGAAATATTGAGCAATGCTGCTTCTACAGCTGTCCATAATTCCGAAAGTGTTGCCAATGTAGGATTTTATGCACGAATTGTCCTTCCGATTATGTTCCATAAATGTTCGATGTGATTCAGTCGGGCGATCTGGGTGGCCAAAACATTTGCTCGAATTGTCCAGAATGTTCGTCAAACCAATCGCGAAAGGCACTTGCGTCAGTCGTCTACTGCCATAGCCCATTAACGCCAGATTTCGCCGCCCTATTCTAACCGATACGTTCGTCGTACGACTCACATCGACTTCTGCGGTTATTCCATGCAGTGTCGCTTGTCTGTTACCTCTGACGGCCACTGCGCTGTCCGTGATGAGAGGTAATGCCTGAAATTTGGAACTCTCGGCACACTAGTTACATTGTGGATCTCGGAATACTGAATTCCCTAACGATTTCCCAGATGGAATGTCCCATGTGTTTAGCTCCCATTACCGTTCTACGTTCGAAGTCTGTTAAATCCCGGCGTGCGGTCATAATCACGTCGGGAACATTTTCATATGAATCACCTGAGCACATAGCATAAGGCCTACAATCGAGCGTACGCGATACTACGGCCATCTGTATATGTACATAAGGCTACCCCATGACTTTTGTCACCTCACTATATGTTTGCACAAAGCGTCAATGTATCCGTGCATTCCGCTACAATTTTGTAGCTTCTTCTGTATATGACGGAAGCTCTTCTCTCCAAGGTAAATCCGGACAAAAAGCGTCGTAGGTAGTCATCAGCAAAAATAACTTCGTCCGTTTTGGATTTCCTCCGTTGGAGCTTTCATTTTTGTTTCACAAACTTTTAGCACCATTAGAAGAATCTAAATACTCACCCCCTACTCCAGTTCATAGTCTAGGGTTTCCACTTGTGTGTGGCCGTGTGTGTGTGTGTCTGTGTGTGTGTGTGTGTGTGTGTGTGTGTGTGTGTGTGTGAGTTTGTCTAAGTGGTGCGATCTCTATACTATCTACGCGGTCTCTCAAATTTAAGTAGGCCTAACTACATTAAGGGGAACTACGGACAGCGTGGTATATAATGCTCTGCCACTGGTGTAAAACCTCATACGAGATTTGCTTAGTCAGGGACAATTGCGAGACTGTACGCAATTAAATGAAACTGATAATATTTTAGTGGTATCATCGTCGGCTTTAATTGAATATTATCATTTTAAAGTCCACTGCTTCAAATATGGTCTTTGAACATTTTTAACTGGAGCATACCGTACTGCGAATACGGACTTTGCATACAGATTCCTGTCATTTAACTTACATAACAACATGCACATGGCAGTTATAAAACGACATAGTACTCACATTTTGTCTTTCAGCGTACGCACTTAAAAAAAGAATGCAGTCATGTATATCTATCATCACATGGTGCATCACCATTGGATGGGTATATAACTTAAACAACGCATCTACATTAAGCGAGAACGAGACTATCGACATTTATTTCTTTTTATTATGAACGTAGTCTCGTTCTCGCTTAATGTACACATATTATATTTCAATTACAGATTTCGTCTTGATAAACAAGAAGAAGTCCAAAAACGTTAGAATATGTTTCTGGGAACTTATCTTATTGAATGCACTGGAGAAGGCACGTCAATTAAACATTGACTCCTACTGTTATTTCACAACCACGTTACATTCCGTCGCTTCGTTTGCACTGATTCACCGTCTAAGCTGTGTATATACGTTTCATCTAAAGAAATCTACAGCTGTTTCGACTCCGGTGTTTCATTTTGTTTTAAAAATCCAGTTTGGTTGTTCAGTCATTCCGTTCGCACTTTGCAGTTCGTTTATCCTGGGGTCTTTCAATATAGAATCGCACTGACCAAATATTTTTTTAAATTTTTTCCCTTTTTTTAAAGTTAGACTCTGTCCAAAAGACGTATAACTTCCCTAAGAAGTTATTGTTTTCCCCTGATGTCTCCTTTGTTGGAAAACAGCTGCCTCACAATTCACTTCAACAAGTAATATTTTTGCATTGCCTATTTTCTTTATGGTGAATTCAGTCTACCGCCAAAGAAACTGGTATAGGCATGTATATACAAATACGGAGATATGTAAAAGGCTGTCGGCAACGCCTTTATAAGACAACAAGTGTCTGGTGCAGTTGTTAGATCGGTTACTGCTGATACAATGACAGGTTATCAAGATTTAAGTGAGTCTGAATGTGGTGTTATAGTCGGCGCACGAGCGATGGGACACAGAATCTTATAGTTGGGGTTTTCCCGTACTACTATTTCACGAGTGTACCGTGAATATTAGGAGTCCGGTAAAACATGAACTCTCCGACATCGCTGCGGCCGGAAAAAGATCTTGCAAGAACGGGACCAACGACGACAGAAGAGAATCGTTGAACCTGACGAAATTGCGGTCCTTCCGCAAATTACTGCAGATTTTAGTGCTGGGTCATCAACAAGTGTCAGCGTGCGAACCATTCAACGAAACATGATCGATATGGGCATTCTTAGCCGAAGCCCTACTCGTGTACCCTTGATGACTGCACGACACTAAGCTTTACGCCTCGCCTCGGTCTGTCAACACCGATGTTGGAGTGTTGCTGACTGGAAACATGTTACCTGGTCGGACGTGTCTCTTTTCAAGTAGTAGCGAGCGGATGCACGTGTACGGCTGCGAATCGACTGGGGGCTGTTGAAGCTGGTGGAGGCTCTACAATGGCGTGTGGCTTACTCAGTTGTAGTGATATGGGAACCCTGATACGTCTAGATACGACTCTGATAAGTGACATGTACGTGGGCATCCTGTCTGATCACCTTCATCCATTTATGACGGACTTGGGCAATTCCAGCAGGACAATGCGACATGTCACATTTCAAAATTGCTACAGAGTGTCTCCAGAAACACTCTTCTGAGTTTAAATACTTCCGGTGGCCACCAAACTCCGCAAGCATGAACATTATCGAGCATATCTGGGATGCCTTGCAACGTGATGTTCAGAAGAGAGCTCCAACCCCTCGTACTCTCACGGATATATGGATACTCTGCAGGATTCATGATGTCAGTTCCTTCCAGCACTACTTCAGACATTAGTTGAATCAATGTAAATGGAAATACCGTGTGGTTAGGGCCTCCCGTCGGGTAGACCGTTCTCCTGGTGCAAGTCTTTCGAGTTGACCCCACGTCGGCGACTTGCGCTTCGGTGGGGATGAAGTGATGGTGATAAGGGCAATATAACGCCCAGTCCCTGAGCGGAGAAAATCTACGACCCAGCCGGGAATCGAACCCCGGCCGTTAGGTATGACCTTCCGTCGCGCTGACCACTCAGATACCAGGGGCGAACAGTCGAGTCAGTGCCACATCGTGTTACGGCACTTCTGTGTACTCGCGAGGGCACAACACGCTATAGGCATATGTACTAGTTTCTGTGGCTCTTCAGTGCATATATCCTAATTCTACTCATCATACTTGACATTCCCTCTCACACACTTATCTCACAATATTTCAGTTTCTCAATGTCTGTCAGTTCTCATCGGACCTCTGTGGCTTCTATTATTCTGGCCGTCAAGTGAGTTAGTTAATAAGTGACTGAAATGCACAGGAAAGACGCCATTCTCGACCCAAAACGATTGGTAGTAAACCTCTCGTCTGAGGAACTCCATGAGTAAGCTATCGCTGTGCTGTGCAAAACTCTTGAAGAGATTACCCACAGAAGGAATCATTAGTGCTGTCGAAGCATCTCTGCTTTTTCTTCACAAGGTTCAGGTGGAGAAATAAGACGAGAAATATCAAGAATTCTGTGTAAAGCGAAACCACCCAAAGAAAGGACAGCTCTAAATGGATTCAACAGAAATGAACGTATCGTGGTCACTAAGGTGGATGAAGTTAATGCGACCATTTTTTGGATATAGTTGAATATTCCAAGAAGATGGAAGAACTACTGGTGAAGCTGGTGTACTGTATCCTCTAATATGATCCGGCGAACAAGGTCACAAAGAAACTGAAAAATCTGTTGTCAGACTCCAGAATGAAGATCTCTCTTACCTTTCTCACCCAAACAGTAACAGGTACCAAAGATTCATAAAGAAGGATGTCTGCTGAGACCTGCGGAGAACGGGATCATCCTCTAACGTACTTTTCAGCTAGGCATTTATCGGGAAAGCAGAAGCATCTCGTCGGAAAAAACGAACTGTTTTATGAAGTGTCCAAAACATTTATAGGAAAAAACACGCACACTAAAGGTATCAGCAACTAACACAATGGCGAGCTTCGTGTCAAATCTTGCAGCAGCAGATACCTTGGAGATCACTGGGGTAAAATTGCCAGAGACTTATGTGACCTGGTCAAATTATGCTTGCGGTCGAGTTACTTTAAATATAAGGGGACATTTTATGAACAGCGTGACGGGATTGCTATGGACTTACCCGTGTCGCCTCTATCAGTTTATATTTTTATGGAGCAATTCGAACAAAAGGCTTTAAGTAATACAGAACTAAAGCCATCTTGCTGGCTCAGCAATGTGGATTAGACGTTTGTTGTATCGACACACAATAAGGAAGAGGTACATAAATTCTTCGATTTTCTGAACAACTTTTATCGAAAGATCAGCTTCACCATGGCGATGGAGAGTGAAGTTGGCCTCCGGTTTATAGGTGTGTTGGTCTACAGAAGACCGGATAAAACTCTAGCGCACAGAGTTTATAGGAAACTTACCAACACAAATCGGCATCTAGACGCCGCTTCGCACCGCCATCCAGTCCAGAAGCGAGCTGCTGTGAATACTCCGTCTCCACGTGCGTCTCGCAACAGTGACGGTAGAAACTTGCGATCAGAGATAGATTTCCTTATGGAAACACTGACGGCCAACGGCTATGAGGCCTTTCCATAAATAACAGTCTTCAAACAAAGCTGTAATACTAATAATGCAAATAAGAATAACGAGGAATCTCCTTCACGTAACAGGAAACAACCAAGGCTGAAGCGACAGAACAAGTGACATTTTGGATACTCCCCACCCCCCGTACCCTCTCTCCCACTCTGTCAGTATCCGCTTTCACCATTTACACAACGACGACGGTCCACCAATAGTAACCGGGAAATTTTTACCCGTTAATTACATTTCTTTGAAAATGCGTGGGAAAATAGTCTTTTATAAGCGAACGCGGCACTTCTTTCGGCAGTGTCGAGCCATCTACGGACATCAGTAGAATCTCGCAGAAGATTCCAGAGGAGGAATCAAAACTTCGATCACTGAAGAAATTTGAAGAGAAATATGACGTGGACTAACGACTCAGAATATTTTATCGTCAAAACATATCTATCTTGGAACTCAAAATAACAGCAATTTTACCAATTAACGTGTGCAAATTTGTTTTAACCCACTTACTCAAATTAAGTGTGTCCTTGAGGAAGGGCGAATCGCTAACTAACGTTTTGGAGATTTAGAATTAAAAAGCTTACTAAAGGAAAAGCCATTATTAACCCAGTGCATAGCGAATGTTTTGTCACCAACTATCAGTTTACACTGAAGGTAAGAGGGTGAGAGGGGGAGCAACAATGTACAGACTGGCTCACTACGAAGTATACAGCGTTGTCGACAAGCATCCCTGTTTTCATTATTTGGTAAAACGATCAACATTCACCCATCTCTTTTCATCTCATAAGAAAGAATGTACTTTTCGTCTAATATAGAGGAAATTAATAACTTCTTAGTCAGTCCCACACTTCTTTCTCTTCAGTCCACATCATCACTTCGCTCACAGAAACCAGATTTTGGAAAGCATGCAGGAGCACGACAACCCAGTCGCGACTCAAATGTGGCAGAGCGCTTACATGGAACCTAAAGCTGATTGTGAAAAATGAAATATGGCAGCCACAACTGCATGTCTAGAATCGACGTGTCCGATCACAAGTGAAAACTGCTTTTGGAACTCCATGTAAGCATACTAACGAACTCTACCACTAGTAGTTCATCAGTTACCAGCACTAAGCAGCTTCATACCACGATAAACGAAACCTTCAGTATCTTGATCGTAATATTTCGTGTAATTTCTCTGTTAATTATCTTAAGTAACACTTTCAGTTAGGAAAAATATTGGTTGAAAATCAGTGAAGGGCTCTACACAAGCAACAACCGACCGAACGACCGATAAATTGAATGTGTGTAGGCGTTTTCAGAGACCGACCGACGAACTTATCTTATCGGGTAGGACCACACGGCATCGCTCCCCTCTCCCCTTCCCCCCCCCCCCCCCCACCCTACCACTTCACACTTCACCAACAACTTATGTTGTGTCAATTCCCCGACAGAAGTTCTTCTTTTATCACTTCGCGTGGAATTAAACTCTCTACTACAGAGTGCGAGGCGGACGAAACTTCGAAAGAGGTACTGAAGAAATTTGGAGACAAGATTTTTGTGGGACATGTCGTGTGAGGAATATAGGAATAGAGCTGAACGAAATGAAGCACGTATTTGTCTTAACGAATCTGTAGTGGTTTTTGTGGAACACAGAAATACTAAAAGATATATGTTTTAAGATTAAAAATCCGTCGACCTTCAGTATTTCGGTTTTTAGAATTTATTTCGAAACTCATTGAGAATTAAATCTAAAAATCAAAATATAGACAGATTAGAGATTAGATTTTATATCCGATGCGTATCGAAAGTAACACCTAAGAGCCGAAATATAGACAGTCAACAGGCATTTATTCACAAAATGTACTTGTTTCATTTACTGGCCTAAATCTAAACCTTTCGATATGAAGAGCAAAATGTGATATTTTTTTATAGTTCTGAAAGTTACCAAGTCCCTCAATGTTGTACTGATTAGATGCTGTAGCCGGCCGGAGTGGCCGTGCGGTTCTAGGCGCTGCAGTCTGGAACCGAGCGACCGCTACGGTCGCAGGTTCGAATCCTGCCTCGGGCATGGATATGTGTGATGTCCTTAGGTTAGTTAGGTTTAATTAGTTCTAAGTTCTAGGCGACTGACAACCTCAGAAGTTAAGTCGCATAGTGCTCAGAGCCATTTGAACCATTTTAGACGCTGTATGCCACCAGCATTTTTAGTCTTTAACGAAATGATAACTAAATAGACATCCTAGCTGCAAACAGGCGTTGATATACATCATTGGGGACATGGTGAAATTGTGTGCCCTGACTGGGACTCGAACCCGAGATCTCCTGCTTGTATGGCAGACACTCTATCCATCTGAGCCAGCGAGGTCACAGAGGATAGCGCGCCTGCAGGGATTTATCCCTTGCACACTCCCTGTGAGACCCACATTCCCAACATGTCCACTCCACTATTTTTGTAGTGCGCCTAATAGATGTTTGCCCATCACACTCGTTATTCGTGGCAGATTAAGCCGGCCGGGATGGCTGAGCGGTTCTAGGCGCTACAGTCTGGAAACGCGCGACGCTACGGTCGCAGGTTTGAATCCTGCCTCGTGCATGGATGTGTGTGATGCCCTTAGGTTAGTTAGGTTTAAGTAGTTCTAAGTTCTAGGGGACTGATGACCTGAGAAGTTAAGTCCTATAGTGCTCAGAGCCATTTGAACCATTTTTTTGGCAGATTTATCTACTAAGTCCTGTAGAAGTTGGGGATAGCGTGTGCATTCGCACAAGAAGGTCAATGGCCGGGTAGCCATATTTTAATTATATATGAAGGTAGTACCTGTTCCAGAAAGAACAGATACTATTGATGACCGTGCAGCTTCTCTAGAATGAAATGATAACTAAATCGACACCTTAGCTGTAAACAGGCATTGATATACATCATTGGGGACATGTTGAAAATGTGTGCCCCGATCGGGATTCGAACCTCGGATCTCCTGCTTACATGGCTGATGCCCTATCCATCTGAGCCACCGAGGGCACAGAGGTTAGTGCGCCTGCAGGGACTTATCCCTTGCAGGCTCCCCATGAGACCTACATTCCCAACATGTTCACTCCACTACATTCGTAGTGTGCCTAATTGATGTGTTCCCATCTCACTCATTACTCGTGGCAGATTAATCTACCAAGTCCCATGGAGTGGACATGTTGGGAATGTGGGCCTCATGGGGAGCGTGCAAGGGATAAGTCCCTGCAGGCGCACTATCTTTTGTGCCCTCGGTGGCTCAGGTGGATAGAGAATCTGCCATGTAAGCAGGAGATCCCCCTACGAGTCCCGGTCAGGGCACACATTTTCAACATGTCCCCAATGGTGTATACCAACGCCTGTTTGCAGCTAGGGTGTCGATTTAGTTATCATTTCATTCTAGAGAATTGCATGGTCATCAATGGTACGAGGCGTGTTTTTTAAGTGCCGGCCGGAGTGGCCGTGCGTTTCTGGGCGCTACAGTCTGGAGCCGCGAGACCGCTACGGTCGCAGGTTCGAATCCTGCCTCGGGCATGGACGTGTGTGATGTCCCTAGGTTAGTTCGGTTTAAGTAGTTCTAAGTTGTAGGGGACTCATGACCTCAGAAGTTGAGTCCCATAGTGCTCAGAGCCATTTGGACCATTTTTTTGTTTTTTAAGTAAGGTCCGTTTGAACATAAGTACAAAACGAAAGGTTATTTCAAAAAAGTAAATTTATTTTCAGAAAGTATATACTCCAATCTATTTTTTGACATTGCTGCCAAGTTTGTTGAAACACGTATCATACCTCTCAACTAATTTTAAAATGTTGTTGCTGTTGTGGTCTTCAGTCCTGAGACTGGTTTGATGCATCTCTCCATGCTAATCTATCCTGTGAAAGCTTCTTCATCTCCCTGTACCTACTGCAACCTACATCCTTCTGAATCTGCTTGGTGTATTCATCTCTTGGTCTCCCTCTACGATTTTTACCCTCCACGCTGCCCTCCAATACTAAATTGGTGATCCCTTGATGCCTCAGAACATGTCCTACCAACCGATCCCTTCCTCTAGTCAAGTTCTGCCACAAACTTCTCCCCAATCCTATTCAATACCTCCTCATTAGTTATGTGATCTACCCTTCTAATCTTCAGCATTCTTCTGTAGCACCACATTTCGAAAGCTTCTATTCTTGTCTAAACTATTTATCGTCCATGTTTCACTTCCATACATGGCTACACTCCATACAAATACTTTCAGAAACGACTTCCTGACACTTAAATCTATACTCGATGTTAACAAATTTCTCTTCTTCAGAAAGGCTTTCCTTGCCATTGCCAGTCTACATTTTATATCCTCTCTACCTCGACCATCATCAGTTTTTTGCTCCCCAAATAGCAAAACTCCTTTACTACTTTAAGTGTCTCATTTCCTAATCTAATTCCCTCAGCATCACCCGACTTAATTCGACTACATTCCATTATCCTCGTTTTGATTTTGTTGATGTTCATCTTATATCCTCCCTTCAAGACACTATCTATTCCGTTCAACCGCTCTTCCAAGTCCTTTGCTGTCTCTGACAGAATTACAACGTCATCGGCGAACCTCAAAGTTTTTATTTCTTCTCCATAGATTTTAATTCCTACTCCGAATTTTTCTTTTGTTTCCTTCACTGCTTGCACAATATACAGATTGAATAAAATCGGGGAGAGGCTGCAACCCTGTCTCACTCCCTTCCCAACCACTGCTTCCCTTTCTTGTCCCTCGACTCTTATAACTGCCACCTGGTTTCTGTACAAATTGTAAATAGCCCCTGCCACCTTCAGAATTTGAAAGAGAGTATTCCAGTCAACATTGACAAAAGCTTACTCTAAGTCTACAAATGCTAGAGACGTAGGTTTGCCTTTCCTTAATCTAGCTTCTAAGATAAGTCATAGGGTCAGTATTGTCTCAAGTGTTCCAATATTTTTACGGAATCCAAACTGATCTTCCCCAAGATCGACTTCAACTAATTTTTCGATTCGTCTGTAAAGAATTCGCGTTAGTATTTTGCAGCAGTGACTTATTAAACTAACAGTTCGGTAATTTTCACATCTGTCACCACCTGCTTTCTTTGGGATTGGAATTATTACATTCTTCTTGAAGTCTGAGGGTATTTCGCCTGTCTCATACATCTTGCTCACCAGATGGTAGAGTTTTGTCAGGACTGGCTCTTCCAAGGCTGTCAGTAGTTCTAATGGAATGTTGTCTACTCCCGGGGCCTTGTTTCGACTCAGGTCTTTCAGTGCTCTGTCAAACTCTTCACGTAGAATCATATCTCCCATTTCATCTTCATCTACATCCTCTTCCATTTCCATAATATTGTCCTCAAGTACATCGCCCTTGTATAGACCCTCTCTATACTCCTTCCACCTTTCTGCTTTCCCTTCTTTGCTTAGAACTGGGTTTCCATCTGAGCTCTTGATATTCATACAAGTGGTTCTCTTTTCTCCAAAGGTCTCTTTATAATTTTCCTGTAGGCAGTATCTATCTTACCCCCAGTGAGATAAGCCTCTACATCCTTACATTTCTCCTCTAACAATGTCTGCTTAGCCATTTTGCACTTCCTGTCGATCTCATTTTTGAGACGTTTGTATTCCTTTTTGCCTGCTTCATTTACTGCATTTTTACATTTTCTCCTTTCATTAATTAAATTCAATATTTCTTCTGTTACCCAAGGATTTCTACTAGCCCTCGTCTTTTTACCTACTTGATCCCCTGCTGCCTTCACTACTTCATCCCTCAAAGCTACCCATTCTTCTTCTACTGTATTTCTTTCCCCCATTCCTGTCAATTGTTCCCTTATGCTGTCCCTGAAACTCTGTACAACCTCTGGTTTAGTCAGTTTATCCAGGTCCCATCTCCTTAAATTCCCACCTTTTTGCAGTTTCTTCAGTTTTAATGTACAGTTCATAACTATATCCTCTTCATAAAAACTTGCCGCCTGCTCCGATAACCAACAGGTCACTGCTGTTTTCACGTCGTCATCATTGTAACGGTTGCCACTGAGGTGTTGTTTGAGGTGGAGGAACAGATTGTAAACGCTCGGCGCAAGATCAGGACTGTAGGGTGGCTGGTCTAAAGCTTCCCAGCCAAAACTGTCCAATAAATCGCGGGTTTGACCTGCAATGTGAGGTCTTGCATTGTCATGTAGAATGACAATTCCCTTCGTCAGTATGTCGTGTCTTTTGTTTTGAATCGCTCTGCGTAGCTTTCTCAGGGTTTGGCAGTATGCTTTTGCATTGGCAGTGGTTCCTCGTTGCATGAAGTCGACCAACAAAACATCATGTTATCCCAAAACACTGACGCCATGATTTTGTGCTGGTACAGAGTCTGTTTGGCCTTCACTTCTACAGGCGAATGTGTGTGTCTCCATGCCATGCTCTGTTGTTCCGATTCGGGCGTGATATGCGAAACCCACGTTTCGTCTCCAGTTACGATCTTACTCAAGAAGCCGTCAGCTTCTTCATGATAACGAGTTAAGAACTTCATTGTACATTCACACCTCTGGTTTTTGTGGTCCACTGTTAGGAGTTTCGGCCGGCGGTGTGGCCGAGCGGTTCTAGGCGCTTCAGTCTGGAACCGAGCGACCGCTACGGTCGCAGGTTCGAATCCTACCTTAGGTCAGTTAGGTTTAAGTCGTTCCAAGTTCTAGGGGACTTAGGACTTCAGCTGTTAAGTCCCGTAATGCTGAGAGCCATTTGAACCATTTTGTTAGGAGTTTCGAGACCCAACGGGAGCACAGTTTCCCAAACATTAGATGTTCAGAAACAATGTTGTAAAGCACTGATCTCGACACGTCAGGAAATTTGTTGGAGAGACTTGTTATTGTGAAGCGATTGTTCTCACGAATCCTCATTTCAGCTGAAACCACCCGATCGTCTGTAATCAAAGAAGGGCGACCGGAGCGGACCTCATCATTGAGGTGTCACGGCCATCCTTGAATTCTCGTACGCACTTACGCACTTTGCTTTCATTCATAACAGTGCCATCGTACACTTCGAAAAACTGTCGATGAATTTCTGCAGCAGACAGGTTCCTTTCTGACAAAAACTGTATCACTGAGCGAACCTCACTCGCGGCAGGCGAGTTGATAGTCTTAAACATTTTAAAGCACAGAACAAAACCGTACAGGTTAGCTACAGAGCTGAAACTGAGCACAGTTGTTCCCGAGGCATGCCGGTACACGATGCACGCGCTCGTTGCGGTATGCATGCGAACTACTAGTATCTACAACAAAACGGGCCTTACTTAAAAAAACACGCTTCGTATCTGTTCTTTCTGGAACAGATACTACCTTCATATATTTTTAGCGTTTCTTCTTCTCATTTGAAATGGGTCTCTTAAACTCACAGGGGCATCTTTTATGCTATATACGTAAATCAATGAATAAAGTTTACATAAACATGTTTTATTTATTTTGCTTCATGTGGTGCCGAATGTAATAAGAGCTGCACCAAGGCGGCCGGACCTGCCCCGCAAGGGGCCTCCCGGCCAATAACTCCAAACGCTCATTTCCATTTTAACAAGATATATTTCCTCAGGCATCTTTAAATCACGTTGTAGGTTTCAGGTATCAGTTTAGATAATAATTGTGGGGATACAACAGCACTGAATTTGAGGTCTTCTTAACTTCTGCCAGTGGCTTGTGTGTGTGAAATCTTATGGGACATAACTGCTAAGGTCATCAGTCCCTAAGCTTACACACTACTTAACCATGCCCGAGGGAGGACTCGAACCACCGCCGGGACCAGCTGCACAATCCATGACTGCAGCGCCCTAGACCGCTCGGCTAACCCCGCGCGGCTGCCAGTGGCTTGGAACCGTAATGTAGCTAACAGCTTCTCCTTGCACATTATAGCCGCTCTCATGGCTGACTCCTGTTTTTGTTAAGAATGCTCAGAAGCTCCTAAAAGCATGTTTCGTCTGTTCTTTCATAGTTAAGAAAATCATCGACCCCCACGTCCTTAAGTGACAGAGTGTAGGTGAATTTCTTTCTTTGTGTTAGACATTGGCCGGCCGGCCGTTGTGGCCGAGAGGTTCTAGGCGCTTCAGTAGGGAACCGCGCTGCTGCTACGGTCGCAGGTTCGAATCCTGCCTCGGGCAAGGATGTGTGTGATGTCTTTAGGTTAGTTAGGCTTAAGTAGTTCTAAGTCTAGGGGACTGATGACCTCAGACATTAAGTCCCCTAATGCCCAGAGCCATTTAAACCATTTTTTGTTGTTGTTAGCCATTTCTTAGGCCCCGTGGTCTAGGGGCGCCGGCACGGTAGCTCAGCGTGTTCGGTGAGAGTGTTACGCGCCCTCTGTAATAAAAAAACTGAGTTAATCGATCATCAACGAACTTAAACGGATGTCTTAGGACGTCCGCCCCGAGCAGACACAACGAACGAAAACGAACAAAATGATTTGTCGTTGGTTTAGCGTAATGAGCAGCGTCACTGTCCAGTGATGAGATTTCGCCGGCACGGTAGCTCAGCATGTTCGGTCAGAGGGTTACGTACCCTCTGTAATAAAAAAAAAACTGAGTTAATCGATCATCAACGAACTTCATCGGATGTCTTACGACGGCCGCCCCGAGCAGATAAAAAAAAAGGGGGGTAGCGTCTTTGATTCATACTCAAAACGTCTTCGGTCCCGGGTTCGATCCCCGCCACTGCCTAAATTTTGATAAATAATCAGCATTGGCGGCCGAAGACTTCCGGCATAAGAAGTCACCCTCATTCTGCCAACGGCCTTGTCAAAGAGGGCGGAGGAGCGGATAGAGGTTCAGGGCACTCTCTTGTCCTAGGGGTGGGAAATTGCCCCTAAAGGCGGAAGGATCAGCAATGATCAACGACATGAGGATGCAGAAGGCAATGGAAACCACTGCATTAAAGACACGTAACGTGTATCCACAGGACATGTGGCCTGTATTTGAAGAAGTGTCATGATGATCTCTCCATTGGCAAAAGATTCCGGAATAGTCCCCCATTCCGATCTCCGGGAGGGGACTGCCAAGGGGGAGGTTACCATGAGAAAAAGATTGCATAATCAACGAAAGGATAACGTTCTACGAGTCGGGGCGTGGAATGTCAGAAGCTTGAACGTGGTAGGGAAACTAGAAAATCTGAAAAGGGAAATGCAAAGGCTCAATCTTGATATAGTAGGGGTCAGTGAAGTGAAGTGGAAGGGAGACAAGGATTTCTGGTCAGATGAGTATCGAATAATATCAACAGCAGCAGAAAATGGTATAACAGGTGTAGGATTCGTTATGAATAGGAAGGTAGGGCAGAGGGTGTGTTACTGTGAACAGTTCAGTGACCGGGTTGTTCTAATCAGAATCGACAGCAGACCAACACTGACAACGATAGTTCAGGTATACATGCCGACGTCGCAAGCTGAAGATGAACAGATAGAGAAAGTGTATGAGGATATTGAAAGGGTAATGCAGTATGTAAAGGGGGACGAAAATCTAATAGTCATGGGCGATTGGAATGCGGTTGTAGGGAAGGAGTAGAAGAAAAGGTTACAGGAGAATATGGGCTTGGGACAAGGAATGAAAGAGGAGAAAGACTAATTGAGTTCTGTAACAAGTTTCAGCTAGTAATAGCGAATACACTGTTCAAGAAGCACAAGAGGAGGAGGTATACTTGGAAAAGGCCGGGAGATACGGGAAGATTTCAATTAGATTACATCATGGTCAGACAGAGATTCCGAAATCAGATACTGGATTGTAAGGCGTACCCAGGAGCAGATATAGACTCAGATCACAATATAGTAGTGATGAAGAGTAGGCTGAAGTTCAAGACATTAGTCAGGAAGAATCAATACGCAAAGAAGTGGGATACGGAAGTACTAAGGAATGACGAGATACGTTTGAAGTTCTCTAACGCTATAGATACAGCAATAAGAAATAGCGCAGTAGGCAGTACAGTTGAAGAGGAATGGACATCTCTAAAAAGGGCCATCACAGAAGTTGGGAAGGAAAACATAGGTACAAAGAAGGTAGCTGCGAAGAAACCATGGGTAACAGAAGAAATACTTCAGTTGATTGATGAAAGGAGGAAGTACAAACATGTTCCGGGAAAATCAGGAATACAGAAATACAAGTCGCTGAGGAATGAAATAAATAGGAAGTGCAGGGAAGCTAAGACGAAATGGCTGCAGGAAAAATGTGAAGACATCGAAAAAGATATGATTGTCGGAAGGACAGACTCAGCATACAGGAAAGTCAAAACAACCTTTGGTGACATTAAAAGCAACGGTGGTAACATTAAGAGTGCAACGGGAATTCCACTGTTAAATGCAGAGGAGAGAGCAGATAGGTGGAAAGAATACATTGAAAGCCTCTATGAGGGTGAAGATTTGTCTGATGTGATAGAAGAAGAAACAGGAGTCGATTTAGAAGAGATAGGGGATTCAGTATTAGAATCGGAATTTAAAAGAGCTTTGGAGGACTTACCGGTCAAATAAGGCAGAAGGGATAGATAACATTCCATCAGAATTTCTAAAATCATTGGGGGAACTGGCAACAAAACGACTATTCACGTTGGTGTGTAGAATATCTGAGTCAGGCGATATACCATCTGACTTTCGGAAAAGCATCATCCACACAATTCCGAAGACGGCAAGAGCTGACAAGTGCGAGAATTATCGCTCAATCAGCTTAACAGCTCATGCATCGAAGCTGCTTACAAGAATAATATACAGGAGAATGGAAAAGAAAATTGAGAATGCGCTAGGTGACGATCAGTTTGGCTTTAGGAAAAGTAAAGGGACGAGAGAGGCAATTCTGACGTTACGGCTAATAATGGAAGCAAGGCTAAAGGAAAATCAAGACACTTTCATAGGATTTGTCGACCTGGAAAAAGCGTTCGACAATATAAAATGGTGGAAGCTGTTCGAGATTCTGAAAAAAGTAGGGGTAAGCTATA